>NC_056751.1:333983070-334015767 GCF_019279795.1 Protopterus annectens | reverse complement strand
TATCCTACATATTTGCATTGTTACTTACTGTTAGTGTTACCCCTTCTTTGTTGTACAATGAACTACTTCCAGCCCTGCTTACTGTAGCTTTGTTTGCATGCATGTTCACTTGTGGTTCCCGGGAATACTGCTTACACCTGCAATGCAGAGTTACAGTGCTTCTGTGGACTCCTAGTGACATCTGCATAGCGTACGATACGTATGTCAAGTTTACACATGACAGAACGTCACTGTCCGTCCTGTTCGCATGTACGTCGCCTGTGACATATTGCACATGTCTTACCTGGCATTTACCCACATGTGCAGTCATATATGCCAGTGCTATGAAACAGTAGCAGTACACCCACACATACACACCTTCAGTATGCTGTTCCCCATTGGCCCTATGTGTTGGTACTCACCATGGCAATCACACTACTAGGGTAGCATGTGCAAAGATAACCTGTGAGTCACCTCTATGGTCCAGTTGTGGTTTATGTGAGTCATGTGGCAATGTCACAGCTGCCACATGTATGCCGTCAGCCATCACCCTTGGCCAGGAATGTACAACACATGTGTGGGATGCCACCACATAGCCAATCTGGGGACTGAGCTCTCTGAACCCAGTAATGCCATACCCTGTCAGGTGGCATGTCATATTACAGTGACTACAATACAAGTCAGACATAGACATGCACTGACAGCATGCTGAACACACTGGGGCATATGTGGGGACTCAGAATAGCATCCTGCCTGAGCATCACACACCTCTGCAGCTGGCACACAGGCATATGTTCCGTCGGAACAGAGCACATGCCACACATGGCACACACATCCCATGTGCCACACACTCACAGCCTGTAGGGTTACACAACACACCTGCTACAGATGTGTCAGGTACCTGTCTTGGGTGCTGCACTGGGGTCCTGCTCAACAGGCTGTATCTGGTGAAGGTCACAGTGATATGCCTCAGCGGCACTACGGTCCACCACAGAACACATGCATACAGGTCAGTCAGAGGCATGGACACATATGACTCACTCATTGACCATGCCACTATGGATGACCTGAGACATACCTCCCTGGACTACATGATAGGGAACATAGAATGGATCTCTCAGCATGTGGCACGGGCCAGTATGAGCCTGATCTTGGTTGCCAACATACCCTCACCAGATATGCTACCACTATATGTAGGAAGGGTGTTGTATGTCTACATTCTGCTCAGTCTCCAATGTCATTCATAGGGTATCTGCTGGCTGTCAATGTGTGCTTACATGCTAGGGAAGCCACAATGATGTGCAAGGGTCAGCTTGCACGTGACACCCATGGCCCGATGTATATTGGCGAAGCTCCTTGATACACACATACTGCATTACGTTGCAGGACACGGATTACATAGCCACCTCCGTGGGTATCACACAGGTTAGGACACTAACAGTGCTGCTACACAACACCAGCAGTGTACACCGCAAGATGCATGCACTGGACACTGTCCTCAGCATGGTGAACTGCAATGTCTGTGCAGTACCAGAGTCCTGATTCATGGCTCACAGATGCAACCCATCACTGCCAGGTTATGCCTCATACCATGCCTGTCGTTCCCTACACATGTAACACACATGGACAGGGGGGTGGTATCCCAAGGCACCACAGATACACACACCTCCAGGTTGTTGGCACAGCACAAAGCATCAGGGCCTAATCATGTGCAAATAACAGTGTGTCGGACTGCCATCTGGTTCATAGCCTGGCACACACAACTCTCCCATACACAGGAAAACCACCTATCCTCCATAACAACACTGGCAATATGACAGTCTCAAGAACTGTCTTTATATGGCTGGACTGCATCCAGCCAAACATTGTGCGAGAGCATTACTGTAGCTATAACACACTAGTTGAAGGGTCCACAGCATGTGGTCACTGAATTGCAGTGGAATGACATGTTACCACTCCCACAACAGGTGGGAACATGCAGCACCTGTACATCGACTACATGTAGACTATATGGCCCAGACCAGATGTGTATCCCCTGCTGTAGGTATTTTACCATACACACCCACACTGTATAGACAGATACCACGTGCGGACCCTGCACAGTAAGACACAGTCATATTGTTATACATTGCAAATACCATTTATCCACTCGAGGCATGTGTCAGACATGGTAACTACTGCAGGTCATAGGTATTTATGTGTATGTGTCACACACATACATCATGTGTGCAATGCCATTGCTGGTTTAGGCAATGGCATGCATTGTTATGCACAAAGACCCACACAAAGTCATAATGTGTGACACAACCACACGTGGCAGTTGTGGGTTACCAAAACATACCTATCTGTACTCGGACAATGGTAATAGACCCAGTAGCAGAGCTCACTATTGGCATTACTGGCCAACTAGCCCTGTTTGGCTGTGCTGATAGTGTGGTGACATCCCCTGTGTTTACTGGGGGAATATGCAGCATCTGGTGTATTGTAATATTTGCCAAAAGGATCTGTTCTCTCACACTTGCATCTACACACACCCTACTTCTCCCACACACACTTGCCGGATTTATACCCCTACCCAACTAAGTCACGACATGTGAGAGAGACGCAGTAGCAAAGCGCACTATTCGGATTACTAGATGGTTCCTCTTCTCTGGCTGTACTTATAGGGTGCTGACATCATCAGTGTTTTGAAAGGGTAATGTGCATCAGGTAGTGTGATCTCCTGATTGCCAAAACTAACATGTTTTTCAAACAGAAACGCACACACACAAACTCCCCACATCCAAACACACACACATTTTTAGGTTTCAAACCCCCACCTAACTATGTTATGACACTCAAGACGGACGCATTAGCAGAGCATGCTATTCGCATTACTGGGAGGTTTCCCTTCTCCTGCTGTACTTATAGGGTGCTGACATCATCAGTGTTTAGAAAGGGGAATGTGCATCCTGTAGTGTGTTCTCCTAGTTGCCAAAAGGGATATTTCCTTCATACAGACTTGCACACACACTAACCCCCTCCACACAGACTGAACATTTGCAGGATTCAAACCCCTACCTAACTATGTTATGACACTCGAGACAGACACATTAGCAGAGCACGCTATTGGCATTACGGGGAGTTTTCCCTTCTCCTGCTGTACTTATAGGGTGCTGACATCATCAGTGTTTAGAAAGGGGAATGTGCATCCTGTAGTGTGTTCTCCTAGTTGCCAAAAGGGATATTTCTTTCATACAGACTTGCACACACACTAACCCCCTCCACAAACACTGAGCATTTACAGGATTCAAACCCCTACCTAACTATGTTATGACACTCGTGACAGACGCATTAGCGGAATGTGCTATTCGAATTACTGGAAGGTTTCCCTTCTCCTTCTGTACTTATAGGGTGCTGACATCATCAGTGTTTAGAAAGGGGAATGTGCATCCTGTAGCGTGTTTTCCCAGTTGCCAAAAGGAACATTTCCCTTTCACAGACACAAACCCCACTCACCCACACACACACACACACACTGAGCATTTGCAGGATTCAAACACCTACCTAACTATATTATGACACTTGAGGGAAACGCATTAGCAGAGCGCACTATTCGAATTACTGGGCATCTGCTCTGCACCTGCAGTATTTATAGGGTGCTGACATCTTTATTTCTACAGAGGTATGTACATGTAGTACTACCTGTCAGGTGGGGGATAGCATATATTTGCATTTGCAGCCACCTACGTCAGGGTCAGATATGCACATCGCACTGGCAGGTTATGTTCTATACCATGCTTTGTGACCACAGGACCTGTAACACATAACAAAACCAGTCCAGAACACCACACCGACATCCAGGACACACACTTAGCTTCCCTGGGAACAGTGCCGGGATATGCAGGTGTTCACATACTCCATTCCAGTTGTTAATATCAGGTACAGGCATATTGTGTGTGAGAACTACTCAGGCCTCTACCACTTTACCCTACAGCCACTACAATTTGTGGGTCCATGTGCTATGGCAGAACCACACACCACAGCCACATGGGGGAATACATATTACACCTGTCCATCTGCAGCGTGGGTAATCACTGTTCCACACCAGAGACAGACCACCATTGTTGATATCTGACCATACCCACCTTTCCCTGGACATCCATAGCCCATCTCCACCCCCAGGCAAGGTTGTCACTGCACACAAACTGTATTTAGCACAAGCAGACTCTACACTTGTGAAGACTGGGGTGGACGACTTCAGAGGACCCATGCTGGGGGACTATACTGGCCACTCAGCATAATCCTTGACAATTGCATTCTATGAGCATGTGTATGGTTTGCATTGATCATGCTATCCCACATATACCCATGACTGCTCCACAACAAGACACCTGTCAGGTGTACACCAGCCATATATGAGCCGTACAACAGACAGAGTGAGCTAATACATTGCAGAGCTGTAGCCCACAGAGGGAGGACATGGCACGGCACTTCATTCACACATAATCATCACAACACAGTGTTGACAGTGGAATTGTCCAGAGAATGCAGATAGGGCTCCCCTCAGTCTGCTATTGACGGACACTTACTGTTAGAAATCCTCAGCAACCCTCTTCCAGCACACACCGACAACATGGCTGTGGTTTAGCACATTCAATCCCTGGGACCTCCACGGTGCCCCTGCTTGACAGAGGCACAGCTCACTAGCCTCACATGTTGCCTTATGTGACCTACTTTACAGTGGCACAGTAGCCTACTGTACTGGGTATGCATATGCCAAGCACACTCTGGCTGAGCTGTCATTCCGTAGGGCAACAAGCCTAGTATTGACCTCTACACCCATATGTTCAATTGTTGGATGCACAATATTTGTTGTGCTGTTCTACTGTTTGCAGGTCTTTATTTCCATAGCATTCCCTGTGCCTATGACCAACTTGTGTATCTGTGGAGGATGTTTGCATATGACAGTGATCCACTATATCACTTATGTCTCTGTAGTCATTTACTGTGTGCGCTGGGCAGATTGCTATGTTGTGGTTGATTCCTGGACTGACACGTACAAATACCAGATATGTGTGGCCAACTGCTAAACGGAGATATGGCCTAAGTGTGTGAGCATGCCCAGTTCAGCCTTTCTATGGCATGCTGTCTGACATATGCCTCATTTATCAAAGTGTGCGAGCATGCCCAGTGTGAGCTTTCCAAATGTTGCACTCTGAAGTCCACCACATATTTGGGTGTGTGTGAACTTCAACAATATCTCACATTTATGGTTGTGTGTTGGCTGTCATGTTGTGTACTAACTGGCCAACTGCTTCGTGTCTGCCATAACAGGGATTATACTGTGCCTGCAGGGATTGCATGGGATACTTTGCAGACAGTTCTCAACAATACTTTCATAATGACCTAACACTGTAGTACCGTATAGTGTACTGGTTCAGTACTTTCACTGGGGTGGACAGTATCCTGGGCTTTAGTCCTATGACTGCTTGACATCTTCATAGTGAGCACAACAGACTGTGTTGGGGCCAGTTGTGCACATATGACCATGCTGCATTATGTTCAGATATGGACTACCTACACCAGGCTCGTCCAACATTGGTAGTGTATTCCACAACATGGGTGGACATTGGCAAATGCTAGCGATGTTCCCTAGGCCATTTCTGATGCTAGTCACAGGGTGTGTTTGTCCTTCGACACACATTGTAACTGGAGTTTGCCATGACATATGTCATGGTTAGTATACTGTGCCTCCGTCTACCTCTGACATAACAGTGATACCCAGGGTTAGCCTACCATCTCCCATCCACTCATCAGGATTCCTTTTGAGGGGTGTCGATAAGTGACTCTCTGGCTGACCTGTACTGGGAGTTTACTGAAGAGTGGGGGTGCCTTCTGTGTTATGGATCATTCTGTACAGCTTGTCCTATGTATGTCAGTGCTGGGGTTCAGGTCTCTCATGTGCATAGCTCACTGCCATTCAGATTGTACAAGGTGCAGCATGTTCATTGATTCCAGGTTGGACATGGCTTCATACATCAGGCACAGCTTGCCTGTAGCTGGGCAGTATGGCAGTGTGTGGGGCTGCAGTTTGTTTACTCAGGCAACACATGGCATCTGTTCATGCTCTTTGCTACTCCTGGTGGGGTACTGTTGTGGACTTTACAGTTGATGGAGGTGTCTGCTGAGGTATATCCCACAGGGGCTATTGTAGTCAATTGTGACGCTGATGGAGGATGACTGCAGAGCCACAGTGACATCCCCTTATCTACATCTGCCAACCTTCATGTTTGGGTGGGTATATAGTATATGTTTCTGTGAACACTACAGCCACATGTTTGTCCAGTGTAGGATATCTATCACCTTTTGTACCCAGGTCTCTCATTACATGTTAGGTACGTCATGGGTTAACACCTGTGTGGTAATTTGTGGGCACTTACTGTATATCCACAGTGGTTGTCTATACACAGTTCTGCAATTAGCTTGCTGACATGGCTATGGCTCCAGTTGTCCGTTTGTAGGTGGCCCTTTTGTGGGTTGCTTGTGTCAGCTGGGGGTTGGATATGGTGGGCTGTTTGTACTCCTCTGCATACATGTTCAGTCACAGTCCTTCCATGTTGGCCTATACCTATGGGACATATATACAGAACGGGGGGGGGGGGCCCAGGACCAGGCCTTGTGGGATGCCACTCATATCTGCTTTGTAGTCTGACATAGATGCCGCAAGTCTGACCATGTCAGTTCTGTCCTTGGTCTGGTTTGCAACCCCTCTACTGACATAGGGGTATATATTTAAGCTGGTGAACATATCCATACTGAACTCATACGCTATTGTCTAGAAGCATATGCACGGTCCAACTATGCTGTGTGGACCACATTGCCCTCATCAATGACCTTAATGACTGCTTCAAATGGGTCAAACATGTTTAGGGGCAGGATCTGCAGTTACGACTGCCACACTGTGTAGGGTCCAGTATCAGTAGGTCCACAATAGCCTTCTGTCTGCGGTACATACTGATCCTTTCCATAGCTGTGCAGACCAAGCTTGTCAGGATCCTGGGTTGGTAGTTTGCAGTATCCATTCAGGCAACACCTTTGTTGTGAAGGACCACTGTTGTTGTACACTGCTCTTTGGGTACATATCCTGTGGTAAGGCTGACACTGGGCAGTAGTGTGATTTGGCATTCCATTATTCTTGGAGTCCATGTTGGCCTCAGCCCAGGACACCATCACATACCTTTGCTGCTGTGTGTTTTGCTTTGCAGATGATGGCTGTTACCTCAGCATCTGCAATGTCAGGGGCCCAGCAGTCTGCTGGGATAGATATTTTGCACTCTGGGGGGGGGGGTGTTTGCACTGCACCTGTCAGGTTGTATGTTAGCAATATGTGTGCGTGTTTGGTATGTTGTTTGTAATATCTGTGTGATTCGGAGCATATCTGTGAATGCCCAACATGGTTCCTACCATCAGTTAGGTAAGCCTTGTGATTATCCTTAGTGTCCTGTACAATTTGTATATTCATAGGTTCATGGGTTCATACTAGGCTATCCACCCTAGGGCATTAGTAAGCCTAGCCAGAGTGTGTGTGTCTTTCGCCACCCCTTGCTATGTTTCTATTATGGCCATTTATGAATTTCTTTACTGTGCCTCTGTGTGGTCGTGACACAGTGAAGACCCCCAGTATACATGTACGATCATCCATCCACTTGGCAATATTCCTGTTGAGTGGTGTCAGTGAGGGGCTCTGCCTAACATGGATTGGGATCCTGTTTCTGGGTGTGGGGAGCCTCTGGGTTATGTATCTGTCCCTCCAGCACATCTTATTTCATTATGTGTTGAGGCTGACATCTGTCACTCTCACAGCTCCAATGGCTTTGATTTCCTGTGGTGGAGCATGTCCATTACTCCTGTGTTGGACATGGCCTTGTACAATAGACATACAATGCCTCTGTGTAGGCAGTCTGTGACTGCATTCAGCTGGGGTGTCTACGGCCAGGCAGCATATGACATATATTTCACAGCCTTTATCCTCTTGGTGGGGTAACTATGAGGTCTTCCGAACCGCTGCAGGTGTCATGTACGGTACATCCCATATGAGTCATTGTACTAGATTATGGGTCTGATAAGGGAACAGTACAGCGGCACAGTGACCTCTGTTGATGTAGATGTGAATCCTTTCATGATACGGTGTCCAATATCGACAATCTTCCTAGCCACATTGGCATTGTGAGTGTCACATGACAGATTACTGTCGACTTGTGTCCCTAGGTCCCTGATTACTCCTTGCATACATAATGGTTTGCCACCTATGTGGTAATTTGTGTGTACCTTGTCTGGTATTTGGTGGGACATTCATACTGTCCAGTGTCTTCAGGATGTCTGAGTGGAGTTCTTGTGTGTGAGAGTGTGGTCTGTCGCATGCTACAGACTGTACAGCAGTTTGGACTACACTTAGGTGCACATGGGTGATCTCCGCTGCTTTGTGCATTGTCAGTTACCTGGCCATATGGGTGTCTGTGCTGCATATGGATACTCCCCCTCCTTTGATGTTTTGGTCCAGGTGTTGGGGCCATAACACATGATATGTGGTATAACCTGGTAGTGCTGGTGTGCTATCACTAGGCTTGCAGCAGGCTTCTGCCACTGCACAGACATCGATGTTCTCCATAATGGGAAGTGCCTCAAAGGCATGCATATTGCAGTTTACACATCTGGCATTGGTCAGCATTACCCTTATGTTTTTTACCACTTATGTTTTCTAGGGTGGTGGGTAGTCCTTTTGGCCTTGCCTACGTACAGCTCTATGGAGGTGGCAAAGGCCTTATCCAGTATCCAGACGCACAGGGGTAACAGGTGCAAGCCATCCCCTGGAACAGCAGCATGGCTTGTCATGCTTGACATCTCAAGCAGACAGACATTAGACCCTCTTGGACTGACAGCTGTAACTGTGTCAGCTGTTAAACATGATCATTCTGTGTTTGTACTGTGGCATAATTCTTGGTGAAGGTTGGATGCTGCACACAGCCAGTGTCATATCGGCCTGGGGTACATACTCAGAGAGATCATCCATGTCTCTTTTCATGTAGACCAGGGAGGTACATCTCAGGTCATTCACACCAGCATGGACATTGAGTGCATCATATTTCTGCTTGCTTTGGGGTGACCTGCATACTTGTGTTATGTGGCATTTTGTGGCAGCCTACAGGCAGCTTACTCTACCCTTTCCCTTGTTCAGTCTGGTGAGTGGGACAGCAGTGTGTCTGCCTATACAGACACCTATTACAACTGTATCAGGCATGTTGTTTCTCCTTCTGGCCTGTGACTGTTTGGCACACCAGCTTTGGGTACTATTCATTGCATGTGCTATGTTTGGAGGTTGTGGTTGCTTGTGATCTGCTTTGGAGGCTTCTGTTGGTGTGGTGTGTTTGTAATTAGGGCCTCCGGGAAAATTATCCTGTGTTTATGTGTTTGGTTTACAGTTGTGGTAGGTCTATGTGGGACTGGGTTTGTGGTGTATGTGGTTACCTTCTCCTCCTGACTAGTTTTGACAGTACTGAGTTGGGGGAGCTCAACCTCTGGTTTGGATACATGGTTGCATCTATCACATATATTTGTATTTATTGGGGGGAGTTGTGGTTGTCTGTGTACTTGGGACAGGTGTCACATTGCCTCTGGATTCACAGATTCTACTTGTTGTGGCTGGACTTAGTGGATTGTATGTGTGGACATATGTTATTGCCATACTACTGGTCAGTGATTACTTCCCTTTTATGTTTGCTCTATCATGTGGTAGCTTCCTCATTCTCTTGCATGGTTTGGTAATGGCTGGAGTCCAGCATGCCAGATACCTGCGTGTATGGCATTGTGTGTTGTTGTTATTTGTGATTGCATACTCCAAGCATTCCTGGCTGTGTTCATGGAATGCCTGTATAACATGTTCTGCAGTGTGTCCCATATTCTGCACTTGCACAGGGCCTTTCGTGGATTCAACATCAGTTTGGAGGGCTGTAACCTGTGCTTTACACATGTTTTTCACTGTGGTATTCTGGCCAGGGACTGGGGTCGGGATGTGTATATCCAGTGTGATTACTCTATGGTCTGGTCTTACCAGTGAAGGATACACTTCTCATCTTGCCATCCAGTACACATGTTGCTGATTATCACATCAAGTATGCTTACCCCTCTTGTGGGAGTGGTACGTTGTTCCTGGGCATTTTTGTTTATGGATTCTGGGAACTTGTCTCCAACTGTGTTGGTGCTAGTATAATGCTCCTGGTGTATGTCTGGGTATTTTCACTCAAGCAATATAATGTTGTTTTGGGGGCTTGATATATTCATGTATTCCAACATACGCCAGGTACAGTTCCTGGTATTAGGACAGTAGTCTGCAGCAGGCTATATACTGGGAGGCGGTTTTAGCCATTGGTATTTGACCATGGCTAATCCATGCTGCTTCTTGTTGTGGTACCAACATGGGGGTGTGGTTATCCTTGACATTTATTGCTAGTCACCCTCCTTTTGTAGCTTGTTCCATGTTTTGCACAGTATGAGGTGTGACCTGGTAGTGTTAGGGTGCTGATGTGAGCCTTGACCCAGTTCTCTATTACAGGACTGATATTTACATTCTCCATACTGTGTGCATTTACACTGCACACATCTTGCTGTTTAGACTTCTGGCATTGGGTAGCATTACACCTAGGTTCCTATCCCTTGTGGTACCTATGAAGGTGGGTTTGTGTTTTGAGACTTACCTATTCAGGGCATGCTGTGGGTACTGACAGCCTTTGCCAGTATCCATGGGGCATGGAATGATAGGTGCACACCACCCCTAGCAGGTGGTGCATCATGTCATGCTCCGCATGTCTTCCCAGCCTGAAACACATTGACTCCCCTTTGACTTACTGCATTACTTCAGCCAGTTATTGCACTTGATCATCCCATCGTCATTTTGTGGCTTCATGCTTGGTGAGGTTGGATGTTAGTCAGGGTGCTCAGGTGTGCATATAGTACATGGTGTTACATTACTTAACTCATGGCATTCATGCCTCAGGTGGTGCTGCAGGGCTGCCTCTGTCAGATGCATATATTACACTTCCCTGTACATGTTTGTGAGCAGGTCATGTCATTTTAGGCATCCATGTTATTATTTGAGTGAGTCAGAGGGGGTATCATTCCCAGGGTTCCTACTGAGCCAGTGTATGTGCTATGCGTTGCCTCTTTGCCAAGGCCAGGGCATACTGGGCACATTCTGCCTACTTGGGCAGGCTCAGGTTGTTCCTCCTCCGAGTCACGCTCTGCCTGTGATGGCCTTGGCAATGGTGGGGGGCTCTTTGGCCCAGCCCTATGCTGGTCCTGCTGCAGCTGTTTTCGCAAGATCATATTATGTAGCATAGCACATACCATGACAATTTGGGTACATGTAGTTGGTGTGTACTGCAAGGCTCCACCAGATGTGTCCAGACACCGGAACCATGACTTGAGCAGCCCAAACACAAGCTCTATTACATTACGTGTTTGTGCATGTGCCTCATTATGGCGTTCCTGTTCAGGTGTGTGTGCGTTTCTGATGGGTGTCATCAGCCACAGCTCCAGTGCATAACCTGCATCCCCCACTAGGTGTCCGTGTGGGATGTCCCCATTGGCAAATGTCTGGTACAGCTGTGTCAAATGCCAGATGTGGGAATCATGGTAACTCCCAGGGCAGCCAGCACACACATTCATTATTATGCCCTGGGCATCACACATGACCTGGCAGTTGATGGAGGGGAAGCCCTTGCAGTTAATGTAGGCCCTACCCCGCTCACTGGCTGGTGCTTTGATGCGTACTTGCGTGCAGTCTATTTCACCCACTACCTCAGGGTATTCCGCTATTTGCTGGAAGAGACGCATATTGCTGGCCAATACATCACGGGCATTGGGGAAATATACATGATCACCGACATGTGCTGACATGGCATCCAGGAACTGGTGCAGTACCCTGGAGGCTGATGCCTGTGATATCCCCATCATATCGCCAGTTGGTCTCTGGAAGGTACCTGTTGCTAGTATTCTTAGGCCAACACATACCTTGGTTTCCACTGGGATGGGTTCCCCTCTGTTGGTTCTGTGTGTCAGGTGTGGCTTGCACAGCTCAACAATTTGCTGCAGGAGCTCTCTGTCCACTCTATAGCGCTCTACTATCTCCAGCTCATGTAACCCGTGATAGGTGACCCTGGGCCTGTACACTCTTCTCCGTCTCCTCACTGTGGGTTGTCTGGCACCATCTGCATTGTCACCACCCTCAGCAAGTTGTCTATGTCTCATTATGACAGCTATGGCAGCCCCTAACATTTCTGCTCTGAGTGAAGCTTTTTCAGTTTTCACTTCTATTAGCTTACTCCTGTCTTGCAGTGTCTCTTAAGAGAAACATCCTGCACTACTGTTTGCAGAGTTTTAAGTGCTGGGCTGGGCTACTATTCTGCCTGTGTAATTGCCTGCTTCTAATTGTTTTCACCTGCTAGCTTCAGCTGTTATCCCTGCTAGCTTCCTACTAATTCTGTTGCTTCCTTTTTCCTTTCTGTTTCCTCAGGGGGGAGCAACGTGCATACTAGCAGAAACACGCTCACAGTGGCTTACACGTGCGCACACGTGTTTACACGGTTCAGAATCTACTTATTCAGGTTAAAACGCGCGCACACCAGTGCAAACAGTCTTACAAGTCTGCCAACAGGGTCCCACATGCTCAGTCTGCCCTACACGCATGCACACCAGCGCAAACAGTGTTAAACATCTCCCAACACGCTCCCACATGCTCAGTCTGTCTTACACGTGCGCACACTGCCCTACTTGCGCTTCATGGCGCGCACATGTGCGCATGCATGCCCAGCAAGAAACTTTGGTGTAAGTAACAGTGTACCCCTTCCATTTTTTTACTTTCCCTGACTTATCTTGTGGCACACCTCTTTCCATGATCTATGTCTGTCATCTGTCATGTTACACTGACCTCCAATGAACTGCATTTCTTTCTACCATTCCCCCTGTGATGTCACCTATCTCCTACTCTATTCCTCCCCCTTATGTATCTCTTACACTACTCAGACTGTGCTCATTTGCTATGTGACTGTGAGATTCAGTATCCTAACCCTCATTTACATGAGGTCTGCTGGTCCCTGCATTGTCATTCCATGTGTTGCATGAAACCCACATTTGTGGGTTTATAACCTTCATTTTTATGTTTTATACAGTGCAGCCCGTTTGGGCGGGGCTGCGCTGGGTTTTTTTTGCATCGGGTTACCTTGCCAATGGACACATATTTGGCCATTGGCATGCTGCCTGAGACATATGCACCCTTTATATGGAGCTGACATGGCTCCGTTGTGGAATTTGCAGAAACTTACTCAGTTGCAAACTGAGTACATTTCTGCAGCTAAAACGTCTCTTACACGGACTGGTTTCTGCTTCGTGGATCGCTAATATACCTCATTTGCATACCTTTCGGCTGCAAGTGAGGTATTTAGCATGTCCACGCCCAGTCCGTGTAAGAGAAGTTTTAGCTGGTCTCTTACACAGAGTTTAGGGCTGTTCCTGGATCGCAAGGCTTGCATGGAGTGTTACACGTCTCTTACACTCTGTGCAAGCCTTCGTGAATCCTGCCCAGTAACTTTTAAATCTTGAACATTATCCTCTGTTTTTCCCATATATTCAGTGCTATGAGACTCTCCTGTCTTCTATTCCTAACATCTCCAAAATGTTTTTGTACCCTTACTTTAAACATCCTTTTTTCTTTCCACTATATAAAACAAATTGCAGGAACATCTACTAACATAAACTACTCTTTGTGAAGAGCATGTTTATCTATTTTTAACATCAACTTTCTTACCATTTATATAATCAGATGTTATCTCTATAAATGGGCATATAGAGCAATTTCCACAAGTAAAATTGCTCAGATATTCTCATGTATTCCTAATTACTTCATTCTGACAAATTTTTAACTATTTTCACAAAATAGGTCTTTAAAGTTTTACCCCTTCTCTAGGACACTTCTAGGAAACATTCTACCTAATTCTATATCATTTCTCAAAAATAGTATCCATCATTAACTATTTATTCTATTGAAATTATTTCCCTTTATTATTTCATAAAATAGCAAATATGTCTTCACTAACCCTCCTTTTCTTGCCATCCATCATTTTCATTCCAATTTAGCTATTCAGATAAAGCTTGGTACCTAATTCTTATATTTACTTTATTATAAACATTTTTACAACTTTTCTATAATGACCCTTCTTGAAAACTTTTTTACACTTTTATTTGGCTTATACAAACAAATCCAGTCTATCACTACTTAACCTTCTTGCACTGGAGGAACTGTTACAAAATGGGGGATAATGGTACATAGTAGTATGCAGTGGTGTATTCTGAATGCCCATTATTTCATAAATCACAGTTTTAACAAATATACCTCCTTGTCCTAAAAGGGTAACATCTAAACAATTATTTTATATTCTTGAATATAACATTCAATTTTTAGTCTATAGTTATTCTGATGGAACTCTTCTACAAATTTCAGGTCATTATGTACACTAGCTTTTCTAGAAAATAGAAATCATGTACATATCTAAAATAATATAAACCTATTTTTTAAAAAAATGGATGTGAATAAATTTAATCATCCTCAAACATAGCCAAAAATAAACATATGGGGTGGAAGAAGATGTGCCCCTACAGCTGTATTGAATTTCTATCTATTTAACTTAAAAAAAAATACTATTTAGGCAAAAGTCTACTAACTTTCATACAAAATCAGTAGCCACATTAGCAGGTAAATATTTTTAACCACCTGTATTCCATAATGAGCTATTTACAACCAAAGTCATCAAAAACATACCTTATGTCCACCTTACATATCATAACTTTTTCACTAGATCATTAGAGTTTTTTTCATAAATGAAAGTAATTGACCAGCATATGGCTATAAATAATTACTAACAAATCTAATCACATTTTGTAATTAACTACCACAGGTAGGTCTATCAGGTAGATTTTTGCTATCTTTATGGATTTTTTGATTCAAATAACAGTAAGCCAATTTCCTAATTTCATCACTTATAATACTTATTTTTTCAGGAGTCAAACATTCAGTCTCCATATCTTTACATACTAACCACTTTGAAATGGCAATAGGTGATTGATATTCTTTCTTATTTACTGTTTTATAAGTTAATGCACCATCCAAAAGTTTAAAACACATTTCTTCATATTGCACCTGATTAAGTATAATAATACATTACCCCTTATTGTCAAAGTGAACTTTATTGTTATTCAGACTGCACAACAGTGCAACTGAATGAAATTGCATTACTTCGAACTCAATGTGCATACAACGTATACTGATATTAATACAACAGTGACATATATACTAAAGCTAATCCAACAATAACAACAGTAAAACATTTCTGCAGTGCAGTAACAAGTTCAATGACATGCACCAAGACTATTCCACTTACATGTCTTCGTCAGTACCCAAAATATTGCACAGATAATTTATTTCACAGATAAAATCAGACAGATTTCAAATTGCATGGAATGCTAACTTGACATATTGCACAGACTGCTAACTTTGCATTTTTAATATTGCACATAAGGTATAAGATTGTATTTCATAGAGTTATTGCATATGTGTTTGAATTACTTCAACATTGTAACTCCAGACCTTCATGACTAGCATGGTACATGTTATTGCTGGAGATGAGAAGTCTGATGGGTTGTGGAAAAAAACTTCTATTAAATTTGGTGGTTTTGCAATGTAAGCTACAGTATCTCCTGCCTGAAGACAAACACGAGAACAGACCATGGGTAGGGTGAGTGCAGTCTTTGACTGTTTTTATGGCTCTGCTGTGGCACCAAACAGATTGAAAGTCCTGTATAGATGGCAGCGTGGACCTGATAATTCTCTCCACCACTTTCATTGCCCTCTGGAGAGATTGGAGATCTAAAACACGAGAGATTACTAGTCAGAATGCTTTTGACGGTACCTCTATAGAAGGTTGTGAGAACTGATGGTGGTAGTTTTGCTCTCCTCAACCTTCTTAGAAAGTGTAGACACTGTTGCACCTTCTTGCCAATGTGATTACTGCTTATTGACCAAGACAAGTTTTCAGTGATATGCACCCCCCAGGAACTAGGTGCTCTTCACTGTTTCCACTGTTTCTCCTTTGATTTTGAGTGGAGAGTGAGCCTTGCATCTATTTCTGAAGTCTACTATTATCTTCTTTGTTTTATTCACACTGAGAGCCAGGTTGGTGTCACACCAGACACTCAGTTTGTTCACCTCCTCTCTGTAACCCTTTTTGTCACCATTGCTGATGAGACCCATCACTGTAGTATCATCTGCTAACTTAATAATGTGGTTTGTGTTATCACTAGGTCTAATCACAATTTGACTATTATGTTGCAAGCTTTTTTCAATGCAGCCCACTGATTTGTTAAATTATATTCAGCTTGTTGCATGTTTTTCCATTTGTTCATTAATTTGGAAACTAAATAATTCATCCACATTGTACATACATTAATTTTTTATCTGTAAAGGAAGGGATAAACTTAATAACTTTATTACTATTGATACAAAAATTAGATAAATCATCAACACTCTGATTACATGTTTCAATTTCAGAGTCAGAGGAATAAAACCTATCAAGACCAATATTCATATCAACATCTGTACTATTCTTAAAAAAATATGTAAAATGTAATTTATGTACAGTCTGGTACAACTCTAACTTAATACAATATTCTCTCAGTAAATTAGTTGGTACAAATGTCATTCTTTTCTTCAAAACAGATAATTGTATGTCAGTAATATTCAAACCAGAAATGTCCAATATATGATCACCCATGTCTTTCATCTCATAAACAATTCCTTCATCAGAACTGTTAGAAGGCAATCTCTGTATCACTTTATTTTTATCAATGAACAGTACCTTATGTTCTGTATCACTTCTTGTTCTACTCCTAGTAACCTTCTTGCTGGAATTCCCCATGATATCCTCTATTGCACCCATAAAATGGCCACAAACCTGCTAGTGTTGTCTTGGAAGATATCCCTTCTAAATTGTTTGTCTTTTACAAAAATAGCAGTATCAGACATCTCTCCCTCTTTATGTGTCCCGTTGGTGATTGAGATGTCCACATTCTCTACACATAGTTTGAATACAGTCATTATGCATATCCACTGACTTATTTAATGCTAAGGTGGCCTTTGATGACATAGAACTCGTTTACCCATTTCCTTACATCTCATTTTATTTTTCTAAGACTTCTTTGGCCATAGAAACGTTATATGTAATTCATAATCTTTGATTTTCTTTACAATTTACTTCACTTCTGTTCTTGCAATTGCTTCTCAGGTGATTTAAGCTTTGAGTTAATGTCTTAAACAATCTTACTGACAACAATGAGCTGTATAATGCCTTTGAAATCATTATATGTCTGTTGCACTTCTTCAGTAAGTCAAAGGTTTTACTGCATCTCATTGAATAGTAGTGTTTGTGGGTCTGCATAAACACAGCCAAAACATTTGTGTTAACACTATGGCCTGGCATCCATGACAGGTACATGCCATGCATTATAGAGAATTCAGTTCACTGTTGCCAAGCCCAAATATTTTAACTATCTCTGCTAGGAGTTGCGCTGCTAGTTGGATGACTCTGAATAGAAGTCAGAGTGCTACCTGAATGTAAATGATGTTTGCTGGAAGAGTTTGTGGCCACAACTGCGTGGTCTACTATGTTGTGGTGTGGACGCCCCATCACTGATGGAGCAGTGGAAGTAGTACCATTATGGGAGTGGGATACTGCATGGCCATGTTGGCTAACATCTGATGATGTATCAGCTGTTCTGTCACATGGATGCTGATCCCCCCCCAGCAGATGTTCCATAATAGATATTGAATGATCCAGTGTGTCATTCATGCAGTCCAAGGGCACACACATGGTTCATACAGTCTCATTAGAATGCATGACATGAAGTACTCTGGCTATCTCTTCAAAGGCCCAGGCAGAACTTGTGAGTGCTTCCATGACAGCCCTACACATACCTACTCTGAGCACCTCTGCTGACACTCCATGTGGTACTTCACCTTCATGATGGCTGGGAGAGGATTCCACCTGCTCTGCATCTGACATAACCATACTACCCTGATCAACTGTGTCCTCCTCAACTGGTTCAGCCTCAGCTAGATCCATGTTATGAGTATATGTAGGCATATTGACTGTGTACTAACTCTGGAGAGAGAATTTGGGAGCCACATTCTCAGTATCAGATATACCCTCTGCAACCCCATACTATGCCTGTTCATCATTGCCATCACTGTCAGAAGCTACCAGTACCAAAAATGAGGAGGTAGGAACTCCACAGTGCAGATTGTAACATAATCTGTGATTATACCAGTAAAACAGAAAAAAGTAGAAATACAAGAACAAATGATCAGAAATATGCTAAGCAAACTTGAAAAAGTGACAATATATGCAAAAGCAAGTAAACATTTCACTAAGGTATATTTAAAGATCTATATATAAATAAAGAAAATAAAAAGTAGGCTCATACTATGTGCAGGGGGTCATGGAATTTTAATGCCAGATGTGCCTAGACAATCAAAATGAAGACATGATAAGCATTAAACAGTAGATGACTACTTAAACACAAGTATTATAATTCTAACTCAATATTATAATATCTATATGTGTCTACGTGTGTGTGTGTGTGTGTGTGTGTGTGTGTGTGTGTGTGTGTGTGTGCGTTTGCCAAAAATACAAATGCAAACTAAATCCAATGGTGCTCAAGCAAGGTGAAAACATGGCTAAGAACCAGTAACTCTTTATTGAAAAGTTTAGTGTTTTCATTCCAACAGTAACTTTAGGAACTTCCTCAGAACAAATTCCACATTAAAACACAATGCCTTAAATACTGTAATAAAACATGTGACCCATCAATTAACCATATAACATAATTAATTAGCTAATTGTTTAAGTTTCAACAAAGAATAAATAGAAATAGAATCGCTGAGCCCGGGGAAACAAGTGGCATTCAACCATATTTGCCAAAATAATTCCTCCTTAGCAAGATGTTCATCAACAACATATCCTCAGGCGTCCAACTTTACTTGATCTTGGACCATAAAGCAGAAAGAATGACTATAATTACACATAACATGCCTGAATAGGACATTTGTTTTTTTTCACAATTCTTGATGTCTAGAATATGTTCACCTATCCTGTTCCTCAGCCTCCTGCAGGTCATACCCACATAGAAGACTGGCTAGGAATTACAGATAGCCAAGTATATTACATGACTAGAATCACAAGAAAAATGACCAGTAACTTGAAATAAACCACCCTTAACAGAAAATTGTTCACCAACTAGGATATAGTTACACATGCGGCAACAGCCACATTTAAACATACCCTTTTTACTATGGTTTGTTTTATCCCATCATCATTCAAGCAAATTCTTAAAAGATTTGTCTTTTTGATATACAACTGGTTTCTTACCCAGTTTATCCAACATAGTCATGTCAGAATTAAAAATGGCCCAGTATCGGAACAAACAATCAACCACTAAGTCACTATCCACTGTAAAAGTCTTTATAAATACTTAAGAACTTCCATAGGATGCATTATTTCCTGAAAATCTAACTTGAAAAACATGATTACTGCTGTAACAAAGAATAGGTTTAAAAATACCATTCAACCTTTTTCGAAACTATGCCTTTGAGGAAAATGTGTCTGCCACTCATATCAAGTGTATATACAACTTACACATATAAACAGAAAACACCAAAATCATTGCAAATTATAATACTATGCATCAAAAGTGAGAAATGGTCACAAAAGAAAGGGAATGGCACACTCTAGTCTTACACACATTTCTTTTTTTGCTGTGACATGCTTCATATCTGCAAATATCCCATTCTATAAGTCTTCTGTTGTGAAAGGACAAACACGTAGTGTGACAGCAAGGGTATATTGCTCCCTAAATGTAAAATGTTAGAATTACAATGATGAACAGTAGCACAGAGGACCAAAGCTCAGTCTTGTTAATGAGCTGCTTCATGTGGCAAGGGTAGAGGGTTGTAATCTTAGCAACTGTCAGAGTTTGGCATAATGGTTAAGGTGTTTATCTTAGAGACACAAAGTCTAGGGTTTGAATCTCCCATGGGGTAATTGGCACAGTTACCTTAATATGAACCTATGAGTATATGTGCTCTACTTTCTCTGCTTCATAGCGTCAATGTTGATGTAGCAAACACTGCTAATCTTGTCAATGCTTCATGGCTGTCCCTCAATTTCACAGTTCAGTTCATGAGAAGGTAATGTCTGTGTGAAATTATGGATACCTAATGTCAAAATTTTAATAGTATAAGGCAACAGAGTTGAGTAATCATCTCACACTGATTTATTTTTTTAATTCATTCTTCATGTGAAGCTTGGCCCAGAGTATCTGTCAGCTATGACTATCAATGAATGACAGTTCAGTTCCCAAGGAAAAAACTCAAAAATGTGCTGAGTGAAGAAAAAACACTTGTCAGGTCACTTTCTCAGGGGCTCCACATACTGATGCCTTTAGTTCTGAGCAGCAACACATCTAATGCAGATTTTGAATATTTTGAATGCAGTGTTCACAGCACAACATTTTTTGTTTACTGGAGCTTTAATTACAGTTGCAATTTCCAGTGTTTTGATTGTAACAACGGAAGTGTGTAGCATGGATAATAAGATGCATTTGATGTGTGCCACCTGCAGTTTTTCAGTATTTATTATAGTAATAGTACACTTACCTGCATTATGCTACAACTATGTCATGGTCTGAAGTCTGTGGAAGTAAAATCAGCAATATGGATATTTACAAAACACAGCTGTAATAATTTGTTTGAACAATTATTCATGACAAAATACATTTAATTAACACAGATGAACATGTTACTTGCATATGTTGTGTACAACATAACCCCATATAAACTCCTGTATGGCCCCTTCCTCAATAAGTCTCCTGACATGAATGCATGATGTGGTATATGAGAAATTCAAGTTGTTATGTAGAAAACACTGTTACAAATGTCACATATTTCAGGGTAATAGCATAGGTGCTGGCTTTCTAATCTAGCTATTTTGATGTGCCAGTGAAAATAGCAATCCTTACTGTCAAATTTTAACTTGTAGAAGGCAACCACTTCGATGAATAATCAAACGGCTTTATTTTTTATCTTCATTCTTTGTACAGTGTTTAGCATTACACATCAGTGACAGTCAACGATGACTGTCAAAGAATGACAGGTAACTTCTAAAGGCAAAACTTTAGAACTGTATTTAGCATGCTTTCAGTAGCACAAATGAAACTGGTGCTGGTGTACTTCAGTCAGCACTCTGGATAGTACTGAGTACATAAAATATATCTGTTATGGACCTTTCTCTATGGCTCAATATGTTGATGCAAGCTCTGAAGAACAGCAGAAGTGGGTATGAATCCAGATTAAAGATTGTTTTAATGAAGGGGTCAGAATAAAGTTTTGTAAGTGACTGCTTATTAGTAAATTAACATGAAGTATATTACACACACACACACACACACACACACACACACACACACACACACACACACACACACACACACACACACACACACACACACACACACAAAAGCACATTTTACATAGCTGCAAAAGAATGAGATTTGTCTTTTTCCCCAAGTGCATACGGTGCTGATGTATGTTTTGTGGAAGAGTATGTGATGCAAATTATGTATGCCCCCCCATATGTGTTATATGGGTTATGCAATCAATGTAAAGGAAATGTTTTACCGGAGTAAATATGTGCCTCAAAACATAAGTCCAATAAAATAACAATTCAATTCAAAGTCAAACACATTAAAGCTTATCAGAATTAAGCCTACCAGGCATGGTCAAATTGTTGCAATGTATATTACACCCTTAAATTATTAGTTCACTAGTGGCTTTCAAAGTTCATATAAAAAATATAACAGCTCATCTTTCTATTTTGTCATGGGTTCAATTCCATGGTGCTATTAGTCATAATTTATAAAATGTATATGTCCCAGCAAAGTGTCATGACTTAACATACATTTCTGTATTACAACAATGAATCACACCTACATAACTGACAACGTCATGTCATATTTATTTGAAATAAGAGTCTACTTATGATTAGCATCCACTACACCAGAGAGCATGGCCAGAGGTGCTAATATATCATTTCAAATCTAACTCAGCTCTTATCATTAAAAGCAATTTATTAAGTCATTGTGGAACACATGTATCTACACAGAGCATAACCCATAGTCAAGTCTCATTGCTGTGTTTCCCATCTTAACTGCAATTTGAAGAAATCATACCTAAATTGACCCCCAGGTCATTTGTGTGCTTTCTATCACACACATTTAGTTGTCAATGTTGGCCATCATTAGACACAGTCTGGTACACACAAGATCTGAACTGAGTGCCAATTCCCTCCCATTTTTCCTGATATCCTTGTGAAGACATGGCAGGTGATAATAAGGGTGATGCTGTATTTAGAGCCCAAAGATGGTGTCAGGAAGAGCCCTGGATCTTTGCTGGGCTCCTTATAAAATGATACAGCTGTAGACTTTTGCAGTAGGACTATATTGGATCTCAGTGTAAGGCTAATGTTTGGAGTAGCTTGGCCAAGACTCCCGCCAGTGTAACTGGCATTCTATGCACTTTTGAACAATGTCATCACCATTATACCGACATCAGAAGATGCAAATAGGACCACCTTCACTGATGGGAAGAAGAGTTTACAACTGCTCATACCCGTAAGTTGTGCAAGGATAGTGACCATCACCAGCAAATATAATACAATACCATGTCAAGCAGAGCACCTCGCTAAACCTCTTCAAGAGAAATCTTGATGAGTGGATGGGAAACGGAAAATTCACCCATGGGATAACTCCAGTGACTCTACTTGACAGAGGCACTGGGAACTAAGGCTTGGTGGCACTATGCCAGGGTAATCCTATGCCTAGGCTTGTAAAGGCCCCAGGGCCATTAACCTAGAACACACCTATGAACCTATGGTTTGTTAACACATAAAGGTTGTCATTAATTATCTTTATTCTTTTGTCTACAATTTTTGATGAGATAAAATGAATAGGGAGGTGCATCAGGAGGTACCGGTACACCTTAGAGAGGCATTGGGTAAGTCTGGCTCAGGTATGAATGCTAGCAATATCATCACTCATCATAATTGTAATTCTCTAAATCAATGTGGATGGTATCACACAACTGAGTGGGCATGCCTTACATACAGCATAGCTATATCTATATCTATATCTACATCTATATCTTTATCTATATCTATATCTATATCTATATCTATATCTATATCTACATCTACATCTACATCTATATCTATATCTATATCTATATTTATATCATCACACTACTGACATTCTAACATGTCTGTATTAGATATTCGGTATTATTCAGTTCTGGTATTTCCATCTCCACATTATAGTCTTCGGTCTGTAGGTAAGTCGATCTACTGAAGTAGCTCTCTATATATATATATATATATATATATATATATATATATATATATATATATATATATATATATATATATATATAAATACATACATACATATATAGGTTTACTATCAAAACATCAGGGCGGCCACGGTGGTGCAGTGGTTAGCATTGCCGCCTCACAGCAAGAGGTTCTCCGGTTCGATCCTCAGCTGGGGTGCCTTCTGTGTGGAGTCTGCATGTCCTCCCTGTGGTCGCGTGGGTTTCCTCCGGGTGCTCCGGTTTCCTCCCACATCCCAAAGACATGCTGCAGGTGGATTGGACACTCTAAATTGGCCCTAGGTGTGCGTGTGAGTGTGCCTTCTGTGGAAGGTTGGGCGCCGGGCTGGCAACTCAACACCGTAAAACTCCATTGCCATTCAATGTGCGGACAAGATGATCCGCTGTGGCGACCCCTAACCGGGAAAAGCTGAAAGAAGAAGAAGAAGAAGAAGATCAAAACATCAAACATGTGAACGTAAACCTGCGGTTTACATGCTCGATGCTTACAACAGTAAACAGGCTGAAACATCAGAACTACTGCAACCAAAGTTGAATTCGACTTCTACAGTACAAATTCCCTTAACAGCAGGCAGTACGGACCAAATCCGTACTGCACAGTACTGACAGTTATATTTTTGCAGGAGGGAAAGCCCCCCTGCCACTTATATATTCCAACTCTGAGATCGCATTACAGTGCGGAAAAAGGTAACTCTCCCGATCTGCACTGTCCAGCGATCTCAGTGTATACAGACTGCAGGAATACCTTTAGCCGACAGTGTAAAGGTCGACTGCATATTAACAGTCGATCTTCCACAGTCGACATTGCAATGTTCTCCTAAAGGTATATCTGCATTCTGATAATCACACTTCTCACTTCCACACAAGCCACACTCAACATATTGATAGTAAACCATATATATGGGTCTACTTCATTTGACAGAAATTTCATTTGACCGAGACCATAATACCGAAATGTCAAAATACTGAAAACTCACTTGACTGAAACTCATAATGCTGAAACTTTACAATGCTAAATTTCAACATACTAAATTGTAAACTATAGACATGGACACTTACAACACCAAAGACTAACTCTTTCCAGAACTTAAAAATTATTGACGTTCCCTCTTAACAGAAACTGGACAATATAAACCCAAACTAGCTGGGGGGCTAGGACCCCCACACCCCCAAAGTGGGGGGCTGTGCCCCCCTAACTATATATATACTAACTCCATCATTGCACTACAGTGGGGAAAAGGGCATATACCTACATGCTGCCACTACTATATTGAAATTTAGCATTGTATGGTTTCAGTCAAATGAGTTTTCAGTATTTTGAAATTTCGGTATTATGGTCTCAGTCAAATGAAATTCAGTCAAATGAAATTTCAGTCATATGAAGTAGACCCATATATATATATATATATATATATATATATATATATATATATATATATGTCTAGGACTATTGCACGAAGCTGCAATAGTCGAACACATTTTAACGAAAGTGCTTTTACTGAAAAACACTTTTGTTAAAATGTGTAAAAAAAAAAAGTGTCCTCACACCCCCCCTACCTTAATATTCTCACTCCGAGACTGCACTACAGTGAGGAAAAGGGAATCTTCCCTTATCTGCACTGTAGTACGGCCTGCACAACAGCAAACTTACACGAGAATGCTGCTTTGGTGAACAGCATTAAGTATGTTCGGCCATGAGTGATTTGGGAAAAAGTGTGTCGGGGATTAGTACAGAACTCATATATATATATATATATATATATATATATATATATATATATATATATATATAAACACACACACACACACACACATACACATATCAAGCATTCATGCCTGCTAAGACAGTTCTTTAGAATTGCATCGGGCTATGTGTACATCAATGTAATTATGTGTGGGTTCAAATTCAAGCAGCAGCTATTAACTTTGTTATATAATCTAAAATCAATATTCTGCAATCAGTAAATAAAAACAAAATTACAATATTTGTACATGGGCATCTATTTCTTGGAATGCTTGTATCATATATGCAATAGTCACAAACTGTTCACCTAATGTGTACAATAACAATGAGATTGATGTATCCATTGAGATACATGCATGACTGCACATTCATATCTGGATGTAACAAAGGTTAACATAGTTATATATCAATTTGATTTAATGTGAAATATTAAAATGATGTGGTATTGATGATATGTTGTATGTTTTTTCTACTCAACCTTCTCTCTTTCTCTCTCTCTCTCTCTTTCTCTTTCTCTCACTTTTATTAAAATTATTAATTCCTGCTGCAACACAAATGGCTATCAGCACTGGGAGCTAGATGGCCAGTGGATTGGACTACCATATCATCCCAGGTGGCTCTCGTGGCATACCCACAGGCAGCACAGACAAGCAGCACTTCTGCGTCCCAACCTGTCAGCAATGCCTCCACAACTCCTGCACTTCCTGCTACATCTGCATCAGGTAGCTCTGCCCCAGGGGCTGGTACACCAGTACCCACTGGGAGTAGAGGAAATGGAAATGGTGATCACATCACCTGTCAGGAGCTGACAGGGCTAGTGGAGGACATTATGGAGAGGAGTTTCAGTGCCTGCATTGGCAGAATTGAGAAAGCTATACATCAAATAGGCAAGTGGATAACCTGTCCCAACACTGACCCAGGTATCTGCAACAAGAGACATTAATGACAGTTCTGGGAATGATTACGATATCCTTACTGTACTCATGCTAGAAGAGAATATACCTTTGATGTTCTCTTCATATCCCCAGTCATGGTGTCCCTCAACCTTTTGTGTCCATCTCCATCCCTGTCAGTCTTGTCTAAACCTACCTACCTAACCCTCTTATTTCAAAACACTTTCCCTAAGATTTCTGACTCTCAAAAAACACACCCCATGTATAGTGACCCTTTTCACCTGGCACACTTGATTTGATCCAAGTGGCCACACAATATTAACTTGTTGTCACACATACTTGATGTAGTGACTATGCATATTCCCCAAATTATTTGTGGAAATACAATTTTATCTTTTTAATTAGTGGATAGTTATAGTGCTCTCCCACCCCTATCATGCACATTCTTCTATTTTCCCCCCTCTGTCCTACCCTTTGCTTGCCCCTCATTTTCATCATTGTCCTATCAACTCCTTATCACATGTTAAGTCTGGCCAAAAAATAGACTTACACACAACATACATGGCCACAGATGGCCCATAAAACAAACCCTCACTTTTGGTCCTCAGCAGTTGCTTGACATTTGGCATTATGCAGCAGCAGTAAATGAAGGTAAAGGGAATTTCACATCCTCGGGCAAAACTAAAGATTTCACTTTCAACCATACTAATACATTTCTCTTTGCACAACTGTGTTTAGCCCTGACGCCCTATAGAAGTATAGAGTGAAAGCACTATAAGAAGACAGTTACCCTTATATGTTCATTAGGCTGCAGGATATAATGTACACCTTGGACATTATAATTTTCATTACTGTAATGAAGTCTGATGCTTACAATCTTCCTCACTTAAATCATTTGTCACTGTCTCTTCAAATGTGTGATTTTTATGAGTCTCTATTTTCAGATAATGGCTACATATGTTATTAACCCAGTAATATGCAGATTATGTCTTAATCATGGTTCTGTTATCTTACCACTGCTTTCTACCTATCTGAAACTCTTTTTTTAGATAGCATGACAGAATTATTATGATAACAAGCAAAAGATTAACATACTGCAAAGATGGCCAGAAATAAATGACAGTTCACATCTTAAGGCAAACACTGATGAGTTTTTGTCTTTGGCCACATTAGACTGCTGTAGGGTTGCCACCTTTTGTTGTGGCTAAAACTGAAGTAAGGCCACACCCTTCACCTGCAACCCTGCCCATCTCCACCTCCCCCCCCCCTGCCCATGTTCCACCCATTTTGTGATGTTACTATGACATCAGCAGACTGGACCACCCTCTTTATTCTGTTCCTAATGCCTTCTTTCAGCCAGTTTACTATGCTTTTCTGTAAAAAGGCATAGCAAATCAGCTGATTTAACAAACTTCAATAGTCTGTTTCCTTTTCTGAAACAGAATACTGGAGTTTGTACAGTGTTTTCTGGACTACCAGAGAATCAATTTAATTTCCAGATATTCCAGAAAAAAAAATGGATAGGTGGCAACCCTAGTCTGCTGCCCCTCATGCTACTGGGCTTATCCTTGCTGCCCTATGGAAAGATCGACTGGTAGCACTACAAGGAGATACTTATTATAACATGCAACAGGCTGCAAGTTTGAATGCACACCATATGGGATGTTTCAATTGCCACTGCAATTGTGTAGTATGCTGCACACTTCATGCTGTTTTCATTGTCCCTTCAAATGTGCATGAGTACCTAACATTTGCCTTGTCTTGCAGTGTGATCAGGTAATGCTCATGCCAATAAACTATTGATGCAGACTGGCAGGTGTTTACATCCAGCATCAGGTCTAAAATTATGAACATTATCATTTATCTCAAAATTTATGTTGTGAAATTATAGTTACATAAGTTATCACACCAGCAGTATCCTGCTTAATCCATTATATGGATCACAGTTATCCCAGTCCTGCTTATATTTTCCAGTTATATGTACAAAACACCTTGTGAAAGCAATAATTTATGAGGTGAAATTACAAAACAATAGGCACAGGTTAAAAAAAATGCTCTTATATACTTAGAAGGTACTAAGACTAAATATTTAGCATTAACATGCATTTTCTGAAGGATATGAAGCCTATCACATAGATATATTTTGCTGTCTAGTGACTTTTGTACTCAGTGATGTGTTAGAAAGAAAACATTGCATTGGGAACACTACAATATGCATTAAACATATATGTGGTCAGTGACCAATGATGAGGACAGTATATGGTCCTCTACTATCCATGTAATGAATGTTTTACTGCAATGGTAATGACACACATTTAAACAATAACACTGAAAATGTTAATAGGGCACACATCTATTCTGAAATGGCTCAGATGTAGAACTGTGTAGTGTCTGTACTCCTTATTTGCAGAAAGTTAAGCACCAAGCATTAGGGACCACTACCAATTCCTGTTCTAAGTTCAAAAACTCCAAAAAAAAAAAACAATTATCTATGTGCTAATAGTTTGCCATTGTTCATGCAAATGAGATTATCAGCAGTGCACTTCAGTAAGTGATTTTGACAAAAAGAAAGTATTGCTAGTGGCTTGTAACATGCGTATATGTTTTAATGGCTTGTTGTAGTCAACATATAATAAGTTCACTGTGATGCTGTTTAACCACTTCAAACACTGAATTAAGTTTTTACTCCAACATATTAAACTTGCAAATGATTTACAATTGTGTGGGCCCGTTGGACACATACTTGCTAAGTGGTATTAAGTTGTGTACTTTCATATGTTTGACATGCTTGTTTTGTATTTACATTGCACATTCTATGCACATTAGGAAATATTGAAAAAGAAACACAAGCTAATGAAGATGTGCATAGAATGACTCTGAGCTGAACAGTCAGGAATACTTGTGTGTCACTCCATTGTTTGACAAATGTGATTATCGTCCATTATATACATGGTCAATACAACACAACCCCAAACAGTTAGATGTAATTACAGTGCCATAATGTTTATAAATTAAATGATATGTGAGTTATATATGCAGCATATCATGTGATCAACACATTGCTGTTTGTCTGCCTATTGAGACACATTCCTTTTTACCCAAACATGTATTGTACACTGCATGCTTGTGCTATCTCATACTTGAAGTCAGTCGTCTCCTGTGGTTCTGTCAGTTGATACCATGTACTCAAGCTTGTGTGCTAACATAGGTAGGTGTTCAAATCCAATAGTAATTGACTAGTATGAGTTTGTGTGTGTGTGTGTGTGTGTGTGTGTGTGTGTGTGTGTGTGTGTGTGTGTGTGTGTGTGCGTGTGTGTGTGTATGTATATGTGATTGCAGTATTAGGCAGGACAGGCTTCACCTACAGATGTGGTGCATATACTAATTCTAGAAAATCATTAACATGGGGAATAGACTCCTGATCAGTTTCATTCTCTTTTTGTCTAAACATCTTCTCTGTGACACACTGATGAGTGTGTGTGTGTGTCTGTGTTTTTGATTCTTGAGATAGATAGGAATGGCTTTATCACATATCTGATGTGTAGATTTACACCAGAACTCATCTCCCATCACTTTCAGTCCCTTTTATACCACTAATCTGCTTTGCAACACACTGATGAGGTCATCCTTTTACATTTGCTCCATCTCATACTTGTATCCTGACTTCTGGCAGTTTATATAATGTACTATAGCTTGTGTATGTTAGATAGGTGGATGTTTGAATCCAGTGATGACTCATGTGTGTGTGTGTGTGTGTGTGTGTGTGTGTGTGTGTGTGTGTGTGTGTGTGTGTGTGTGTGTGTGTGTGTGTGTGTGTGTGTGTGTGTGTGTGTGTGTGTGTAACTGATTTAGGACTAAGTAGGAATGGTTTCACTCACAGATATGATGTGTAAATTTATACTGGAAAAGGGCTCTACCATCAGTTTTAACCTAGACATCTGCTTTGCTAAACATTAATGAGGCCATCTATTCAACTGTGCCCTATATCACACTTGTAGTAAGATTTCCCCTGTGGTGCTAGAGACTGATACAACACTTTTTAGTTTCATGAGTTAGGTAGACAGGTATTTAAATCAGGCAATATCTATGTATTGTGAGTGAGTGTTACTACAGTGACAGGGATAACTGGAATATCTAACACACTTGCATTGTGCACCTCCATTCAGGCAATGCAATCACATAGGGGAGACATCACATAATACTTTCTGTCACTTTTTGGCCACACATATGCCTTGCAACACAATGATAGTGATGTCATGCCTTCAAATATGTTCTGCCTCACACTTGTAGTAAGTCTTCTCCTGTGGCATGTGTGATTGGTAATTAGATCTCTAGATCATGGACTAGTCAGCTATTCAAATCCAGCAAGGTCAAAATAATGTGTGTGAGTGTAGTGACATAAAACACTGCCTTTTCCAACATTCCTCCAAAATATTTCCATCCCTTTTAGGTCAAACATAGGCCTTTCAGCAAAATGATAAAGTCATCTCATTCAAATGCATGTTTTATGATTTTTTGCAATAAGAATTCTCCTGTGACACATGCAGTTAATACTAACTTCTATAACACATGGACTTAGATAGGCATGTGTTTAAATCTTATAATGTATGTGTGCAAAACAATACCGAAGGACAAGAATAGCTTACCCAACAGATGGTCATATGGCTAACTCACAGCTGTATGCACAGCAATATGGCTAAAATCATTTGGTCCTTCAAAAGAAGTTTAAGGGGATGCAGGACCATTTAAAACGGCTTACTTCAGACCATGAAGAGTGTGTCTTTTCTGACACCTGTACATTAAAGTCTGCTGTGGCAGAAGTAGGTAGTACACAGCTCTTTAGATTGTGGATCTAGATGGGCAAGGGTTGAACCTAGTAATGTATGTTTGTCAGACAATATTGACAGACAGGAGTGGCTTACTCAAATGATAGTGATAGTGATACGGCACAGTCACAGTTGTGTAAATACTAACAGGGCTACTGTTTTTGAGACCTCAGACTACATTTAAGGAGGCTATAACCATTCCAGCACACTACTGATGTAATACCTTCAACTGTGTATTTCATGACACAACAGATATGATTATTTTGGTGAGGTCAGTTTAGTGGTGAGTAGGTGATGTTTATGCATTCATTGCTGCAATTCCTTATGAGCATGCACAGTATAATGATATATTAGGTGTGCACCATTTAGAACAAAGCGCATTAATTAGTCAATGTTATGCTGTTATTTGTCATAAACTTATTAGAATGAGGCTCTGGTAGCTTGGCTTTGCCAGTGTCTGCACAATGGAAATAATGATCAATGCAAGGAGGATACAAACATTGCTAAAGGCCAGTATTCAGCTGTTAAATGTGAAATGTAAAGTTTCAAGAATTCACCTACTAATTCATGACAATGTTGCAGCTGTTTGTGAGTTATGGTTGCGTACTGTCATATAATTATTACAGATGTGTTCAACAATGCTCACTTCATGTCAAAAAATGATTTACAACATGATGATATATTGCATTCAGAAGTGTACTTTGATAGACTGTATTTCAATATGCATTGTGTAACAGCTACAAAATATAATGATTAAAATAGTTTATACCCCAGTCACGACAGATAAAACAGTTCCCATGTACATATCATTATGCAATACTGCTAGCATGTAAATTGTTCTTGGATTACATCTTCCAAGGGCTAACTATCGATGTGTGGTCTTCCTAGAACACATACCTAGGTTATATCTATAGGCATATACTAACCATCTCGTAAACACAACCCAGATGTCAAGGGACTAACTCCACATGACTTTTGCCTTGATGAACTTGCATGTGAATCTATGTCACATGACTGTGCCCCTCATTTTGCAACTGCTTACATCTCCCATCTGTTAAAGTTAGACATCTGTAACTATGCATTCCAGTATAGTCTTCTCTTTTTATGCTGTTCAAAGTGACGGTTCTGCATATGTGGCATGTCCTTCATTATTGCACTATATAACTACATAGGATGTATTAAAATTCAGGTTGCAGCACCATCTGATTGTTTCCACAATGACTACTAGTTTTGGAAGGATTGTATATGCATGCATTAATCTTCTCAATTTGTCCCCCATTTTAACATGTGTGTAATTTGCCATTACACCTTCATTTGCATATAAGGCAAGGAAGAGTTTAACGTTGTATAACCTGTATGTCTGTCCAAACAACTCATTACTTAATAAATTACTGTCTTTATTTAATTTCACACTATAAATGACAATGGCAGTGCTGTTCCCTAACTGTGCAGTATATGCAGTGTCTCCTATTGTATCAGCTTTCCTTGGCAATTGTTATCTTACCTCTTAATTCTCATTATTATTTATGAACTTCCCTCATTTTGTTATATTGTACCTCTGTCCCTCTCAGTCCTTTCTTACCTGTGATGACCTTGTGGAAAAGATGGTTGAATTATACTTACTAGATTTTAATTACAAAAATTTCAGGTGTAGCCTTCTTTTCATGATGAAAA
>NC_056751.1:333825570-333978070 GCF_019279795.1 Protopterus annectens | reverse complement strand
GCATGTTGTTAGACTTGTAAGACTGTTTGCGCTAGTGTGCGCGTTTTAACCCAAATAAGCAGATTCTGAACTGTGTAAGCATGTGTGCGCACGTGTAAGCCACTGTGTGTGTGTTTCTGCTGGTATGCATGCTGCTCCCCCCCTGAGGAAACATAAAGGAAAAAGGAAGCGACAGAATTAGTAGGAAGCTAGCAGGGAATACTGCTGGAGCTAGCAGGTGAAAACAATTAGCAGCAGGCAATTACACAGGCAGAATAGTAGCTCAGCCAAGCACTTAAAACTCTGCAAACAGCAGTGCAGGATGTATCTCTCAAGAGACACTGCAAGACAGGAGTAAGTTATTAGAAGTGAAAACTGAAAAAGCTGAACTCAGAGCAGAAATGCTAGGGGCTGCCATAGCTGTCATAATGAGACATCAGTGACTTGCTGAGGGTGGTGACAATGCAGATGAGGAGACGGAGAAGAGTGTACAGGCCCAGGGTCACCTACCATGGGTTACATGAGCTCGAGATAGTAGAGTGCTATAGAGTGGACAGAGACCTCCTGCAGCAAATTGTCAAGCTGTGCAGGCCATGCCTCACACACAGAACCAACAGAGGGGAACCCATCCCAGTGGAATCCAAGGTATGTGTTGGCCTAAGAATACTAGCAACAGGTACCTTCCGGAGACCAACTGGTGATATGATGGGGATATCACAGGCATCAGCCTCCAGGGTACTGCACCAGTTCCTGGATGCCATGTCAGCACATGTCGGTGATCATGTATATTTCCCCAGTGCCTGTGAGGTATTGGCCAGCAATATGCGTCTCTTCCAGCAAATAGCGGAATACCCTGAGGTAGTGGGTGCAATAGACTGCACGCACATACGCATCCCAGCACCAGCCGGTGAGCGGGGTAGGGCCTACATTAACCGCAAGGGCTTCCCCTCCATCAAATGCCAGGTCGTCTGTGATGCCCAGGGCATAATAATGAATGTGTGTGCTGGCTGCCCTGGGAGCTACCATGATTCCCACATCTGGCATTTGACGCAGCTGTACCAGACATTTGCCAATGGGGACATCCCATACGGACACCTAGTGGGGGGTGCAGGTTATGCACTGGAGCCGTGGCTGATGGCACCCATCAGAAATGCAAACACACCTGAACAGGAATGCCATAATGAGGCACACGCACAAACACATAATGTAATAGAGCGTGTGCTTGGGCTGCTCAAGTCACGGTTCCGGTGTCTGGACACATCTGGTGGAGCCTTGCAGTACTCACCATCTACATGTACCCAAATTGTCAGGGTATGTGCTATGCTACATAATATGATCTTGCGAAAACAGCTGCAGCAGGACCAGCATAGGGCTGGGCCAAACAGCCCCCCACCATTGCCAAGGCCATCACAGGCAGAGCGTGACTCGGAGGAGGAACAACCTGAGCCTGCCCCAGTAGGCAGAAGGAGGCGTGCCCAGTATGCCCTGGCCTTGGCAAAGAGGCAACACATAGCACATACACTGGCTCAGTAGGAACCCTGGGAATGATACCCCTCTCTGACTCACTCAAATAATAACAGGGATGCCTAAAATGACATAACCTGCTCACAAACATGTACAGGGAGTGTAATATGTGCATCCAACAGAGGCAGCCCTGCAGCACCACCTGAGGCATGAATGCCATGTGTTAAGTAATGTAACACCATGTACTATATGCAGACTTGAGGACCCTGACTAACATCCACCCTCACCAAGCATGAAGCCACAATATGACGAAGGGATGATCAATCGCAATAATTGGCTGAAGTAATGCAGTTAGTCAAAGGGGAGCCAATGTGTTCAGCCTGGGAAGACATGCTGAGCATGACATGATGCACCACGTGCTAGGGGGTGGCGTGCACCTATCAGTCCAGGCCCCATGGATACTGGCAAAGGCTGTCAGTACCCACAGCGTGCCCTGAATAGGTAAGTCTCAAAACACAAACCCACCTTCATAGGTACCACAAGGGATAGGAACCTAGATGTAATGCTACCCAATGACAGAAGTCTAAACAGCAAGATGCGTGCAGTGTAAACGCACACAGTATGGAGATTGTTGATATCTGTCCTGTAATAGAAAACTGGGTCAAGGCTCACATCAGCACCCTAACACTACCAGGTTACACCTCATACTGTGTTGTACAGCCTCAAAAACATGGAACAAGCTACAAAAGGAGAATGACTAGCAATAATTGTCAAGGATAACCACACCCCCATGTTGGTACCACAACAAGAAGCAGCATGGACTAGCCATGGTCAAGTATCAGTGGCTAAAACCGCCTCCCAGTATATAGCCTGCTGCAGACTACTGTCCTAACACCAGGAACTGCACCTGGCCTATGTTGGAATACATGAATATATCAAGCCCCCCAAACCACATTATATTGGTTGACTGAAAATACCCAGACATACACTGGGAGCATTATACTAGCACAAACACAGTAGGAGAAAAGTTCCTAGAATCCATAAACCAAAATGCCCAGGAACAACGTACCACTCCCACAAGAGGGGTAAGCATAGTGGATGTGATAATCAGCAACATGCGTACTGGATGGCAAGATGAGAAGTGTATCCCTCACTGGTAAGACCAGACCATAGAGTAATCACACCGGATATACACATCCTGACCACAGTCCCTGGCCAGAAAACCACAGTGAAAAACATGTGTAAAGCATAAGTTGCACCCCTCCAAACTGATGTGGAATCCACTAAAGGCCCTGTGCAGGTGCAAAATATGGGACACACCACAGAACCTGTTATACAGGCATTCCATGAACACAGCCAGGAATGCTTGAATTATGCAATCACAAATAACAACAAGACATAATGCCATACACGCAGGCATCTGGCATGCTGGACTCCAACCATTACCAAACCATGCAAGAGAATGAGGAAGCTACTACATGATAGATACAAATTGTACAGGACACTAAGGATAATCACAAGGCTTACTCAACTGTTGGTAGGAACCATGTTGGGAATTCACAGATATGCTCCGAATCACACAAATATTACAAACAACATACCAAACGCACACACACATATTGCCAACATACAACCTGACAGGTGCAGTGCAAACCCCCCCCCCCCCTAGAATGCAAAATATCTATAACAGCAGACTGCTGGCCCCCAGACATTGCAGATGCTGAGGTAACAGCCATCATCTACAAAGCAAAACACACAGCAGCAAAGGTATGAGATGGTGTTCTGGGCTGAGTCCAACATGGACTCCAAGAAGAATGGAATGCCAAATCACACTACTGCTCAATGTCAGCCTTACCACAGGATATGTACCCAAAGAGCAGTGTACAACAACAGTGGTCCTTCACAACAAAGGTGTTGCCTGAATGGATACTGCAAACTACCACCCCAGGATCCTGACAAGCTTGGTCTGCACAGCTATGGAAAGGATCAGCATGTACCGCAGACATAAAGCTATCGGGGACCTACTGACACCGAACCCTACCCAGTGTGGCTGTCGTAAGTGCAGATCCTGCCCCTAAACATGTTTGACCCATTTGAAACAGTCATTAAGGTCATTGATGAGGGCAATGTGGTCCACACAGCGTAGCTGCACCGTGCAAATGCTTCCAGACAATACCCTACGTGTTCAGTATGGATATGTTCATCAGCTTAAATATAAACCCCTATGTCAGTAGAGGGGTTGCAAACCAGACCAAGGACAGAACTGACATGGTCAGACATGCTGCATCCATGTCAGACTACAAGCCAGATATAAGTGGCATCCCACAAGGCTTGGTCCTGGGACCTCCCTCGTTCCGTATATATGTCCCATAGGTACAGGCCAACATGGAAGGACTGTGACTGAACATGTATGCAGAGGAGTACAAACTGCCCACCATATCTGACCCCCAGCTGACACAAGCAACCCACAAAAGGGCCACATAGAAACAGACAACTGGTGCCATAGCCATGTCAGCAAGCTAATTGCAGAAATGTGCATAGACAACCACCATGGATATACAGTAAGTGCCCACCAATTACCACACAGGTGTTAACCCATTACGTACCTAACATGTAATGAGAGACCTGGGGACACAAGGTGATAGATATCCTGCATTGGACAAACATGTGGCTGTAGTGTTCACAGAAACATACCATATACCCACCCAATCATGAAGGTTGTCAGATCTAGATAAGGAGAGGTCACTGTGGCTCTGCAGTCATCCTTCATCAGTGTCACAATTGACTACAATAGCCCCTGTGGGATGTACCTCAGCAGACACCTCCATCAACTGTAAAGTCCACAACAGTACCTCACCAGGAGTAGCAAAGAGCATGAACAGATGCCATGTGCTGCCTGATTAAACAAACTGCAGCTCCACACACTGTCATACTGCCCACCCAGAGGCAAGCTGTGCCTGATGTATGAAGCCATGTCCAAGCTGGAATCAATGAACATGCTGCACCTTGTACAATCTGAATGGCAGTGAGCTATGCACATGAGAGACCTGAACCCCAGCACTGACATACATAGGACAAGCTGTACTGAATGATCCATAACACAGAAGCCACCCCCACTCTTGAGTAAACTCCCAGTACAGGTTAGCCAGAGAGTCACCCATCGACACTCCTCAAGAGGAATCTTGATGAGTGGATGGGAGATGGTAGGTTTACCCTGGGTATCACTGTTATGTCACAGGTAGACGGAGGCACAGTATACTAACCATGATATATGTCATGGCAAACTCCAGTTACAATGTGTGTCGAAGGACAAACACACTCTCTAACTAGCATCAGAAATGGCCTAGGGCACATCGCTAGTGTTTGCCAATGTCCACCTATGTTGTGGAATACACTACCAATGTTGGACAAGCCTGGTTTAGGTAGTCCATATCTGAACATAATGCAACATGGTTATATGTGCACAACTGGCCCCTACACAGTCTGTTGTGCTCACTATGAAGATTTCAAGCAGTGATAGGACTAAAGCCCAGGATACTGTCCACCACAGTGGAAGAACTGAACCAGTACACTATACGGTACTACAGTGTTAGGTCATTATGAAAGGATGTTGACAACTGTATGCAAAGTATCCCATGCAATCCCTGCAGGCACAGTATAATCCCTGTTGTGGTCAGACACAAAGCAGTTGGCCAGTAAGTACACAACATGACACCCAACACACAACCATAAATGTGAGATATTGTTGAAGTTCACACTCACCCAAATATGTGGTGGACTGCAGAGTTCAACATATGGAAATCTCACACTGGGCATGCTCGCACACTTTGATAAATGAGGCATATGTCAGACAACATGCCATGGAAAGGCTGAACTTGGCATGCTCACACACTTAGGCCATATCTCCATTTAGCAGTTGGCCACACATATCTGGTATTTGTACGTGTCATTCCAGGAACCAACCACAACACAGCAATCTGCCCAGTGCACACAGTAAATGACTACAGAGACATAAGTGATATAGTGGATCCCCCTCATATTCAAACATCTTCCACAGATACACAAGTTGTTCATAGGAACAGGGAATGCTATGGCAATAAAGACCTGCAAACAGTCTAACAGCAACAAATATTGTGCATCTGACAATTAAACATATGGGTGTAGAGGGCTGTTTGCCCTAGGGAATGACAGCTTAGCCAGAGTGTGCTTGGCATCTGCATCCCCAGTACAGTAGGCTACTGTGCCACTGTAAAGTAGGTCACATAAGGCAACGTGTGAGGCTAGTGTGCTGTGCCTCTGTCAAGCAGGGACACAGTGGAGATCCCAGGGTTTGAATGTGCTAAGCCATATCCATGTTGTTGGTGTGTGCTGGAAGAGGGTTACTGAGGACCTCTAACAGTAAGTGGGCGTCAATAACAGACTGAGGGGAGCCCTATCTGCATTGTCTGGACAATTTCACTGTCAACACTGTGCTGTGATGATTATGTGGGATTGAAGTGTCTTGCCGGTACTGTTCAGAGATGTCCTCCCTCTGTGGGCTACAGCTCTGCAATGCATTAGCTCACTCTGTCTGTTGGACAGCTCATATATGGCTGGTGTACACCTGACAGGTGTCCTGTTGTGGAGCAGTCATGGGTATATGTGGGATAGCATGAGCAATGAAAACCTTACACATGCTCATAGAATGCAATTGTCAAGGATTATGCAGAGTGGCCAGTATAGTCCCCCAGCATGGGTCCTTTGAAGTCTTCCACCCCAGTCTTCACAAGTGTAGAGTCTGCTTGTGCTAAATACAGTTTGTTTGCAGTGACAACCTTGCCTGGGGGTGGGGATGGGATATGGATGTCCAGGGAAAGGTGGGTATGGTCAGATATCAACAATGGTGGTCTACCTCTGGTGTGGAACAGTGAGTACCCATGTTGCAGATGGACAGGTGCAACATGTATTCCCCCATGTGGCTGTGGTGAGTGGTTCTGCCATAGCACATGGACCCACAAATTGTAGTGGCTGTAGGGTAATGTTGTAGAGGCCTGAGTAGTTCCCACACACAATATGCCTGTACCTGATGTTAACAACTGGAATGGTGCATGTGAACACCTGCATATCCCGGCACTGTTCCCAGGGAAGCATAGTGTGTGTCCTGGATGTGGGAGTCGTGTTCTGGACTGGTTGTGTTGTGTGTTACAGGTCCTGTGGTCACGAAGCATGGTATAGAACATAACCTGCCAGTGCGATGTGCATATCTGACCCTGAAGTAGGTGGCTGCAAATGCATATATATGCTATCCTCCACCTGGCAGGTAGTACTACATGTACATACCTCTGTAGAAATAAAGATGTCAGCACCCTATAAATACTGCAGGGGCAGAACAGATGCCCAGTAATTCAGATAGCGCGCTCTGCTAATGCGTCTCCCTAAAGTGCCATAATATAGTTAGGTAGGAGTTTGAACCATGCAAATGCTCAGAGTGTGTGTGTGTGTGTGTGTGTGTGTGTGTGTGTGTGTGTGTGTGTGTGAGTGAGCGGGTTTGTTGTGTGTGCAAGTCTGTGTGAGGGAAGTGTCCCTTTTGGCAACTGGGAAAACACTCTACAGGATGCACATTCCCCTTTCTAAGCACTGATGATGTCAGCACCCTATACGTACAGCAGGAGAAGGGAAGCCTCCCAGTAATGTGAATAGCGCGCTCCGCTAATGCATCTGTCTCGAGTGTCCAAACATAGTTAGGTAGGGGTTTGAATCCTGCAACTGCCTAGTGTGTGTAGAGGGGGGGTTAGTGGGTGTGCAAGTCTGTGTGAGGGAAATGTCCCTTTTGGCAACTGGAAAAACACTCTACAGGATGCACATTCCCCTTTCTAAGCACTGATGATGTCAGCACCCTATAAGTACAGCAGGAGAAGGGAAACCTCCCAGTAATGTGAATAGCACGCTGTGCTAATGCATCCGTCACGAGTGTCATAACATAGTTAGGCAGGGGTTTGAATCCTGCAAATGGCAAGTGTGTGGATAAGGGGAGTGTGTGTGCTGGCAAGTCTGTATGAAAAATATGTGCATTTTGGCAATTAGGAGAACACACTACATGATGAACATTACTCCTTCCAAATACTGATGATGTCAGCACCCTATAAGTACAGCTGTAGAAGAAAAACCTCCCAGCAATCCGAATAGCACACTCTGTTAATGTGTCTCTCTCAAGTGTCATAACATAGGTAGGGGTTTGAATCCTGCAAATGGCAAGTGTGGTGTTTGGATGAGGGGAGTTTGTGTGTGTGCAATTCTGTATAAAAGACGTGCTTTTTGGCAATCAGGAGAACACACTACATGATGCACATTACCCTTTCCAAACACTGATGATGTCAGCACCCTATAAGTACAGCTGGAGAAGGGAAACTTTCCAGTAATCCAAATATTGCACTCTGCTAATGCTTCTCTCTCAAGTATCATAACATAGTTAGGTAGGGGTTTGAAACCTGCAAATGGCAAGTGTGTGTGTTTGGATGAGGGGAGTTTGTGTGTGTGCAATTCTGTATGAAAGACATGTGCTTTTTGGCAATAAGGAGAACACACTACATGATGCACAGTACACTTTCCAAACACTGATGATGTCAGCACCCTATAAGTACAGCCAGAGAAGAGGAACTTTCTAGTAATCCGAGTAGTGCGCTTTGCTAATGCATCTCTCTCACGTGTCGTGACATAGTTAAGTAGGGGTATGAATCCTGCAAGTGTGTGTGTGTGGGGGGTAGTAGGGTGTGTGTAATTGCAAGTGTGAGAGAACAGATCCTTTTGGCAACTACTACAATATACCAGATGCTGCATATTCCCCCAGTAAACACAGGGGATGTCACCACACTATCAGTACAGCCAAACAGGGCTAATTGCCCAGTAATGCCAATAGTGCGCTCCGCTACTGGGTCTATTACCACTGTCAGAGCACAGATAGGTATGTTTTGGAAACCCACAACTGCCACTTGTGGTTGTGTCAGACAATATGACCATGTGTGGGTTGTTGTTCATAACAATGCATGAAATTGCCTAAACCAGCAATGGCAATGCACACATGATGTATGTGTGTGACATATATACCTGTGACCTTCAGTAGTTACCATGTCTGACACGTGCCTCAAGTGGATAAATGGTATTCGCAATGCATAACATTATGACTGTGTCTTACTGTGCAGGGGCCGCATGCGGTATGTGTATATACAGTGTGAGTTGTATATGGTATAATACCAACAGCAGGGGATACACATCTGGTCTGGGCCATATAGTCTACATGTAGCCGATGAACAGGTGCTGCATGTTCCCACCTGTTGTGGGAGTGGTAACATGTTGTTCCACTGCAATTCATTGACTACATGCTGGGAACCTTTCAGCTAGTGTGTTGTAGCTACAGTAATGCTCACGCACAATGTTTGGCTAGATGCAGTCCAGCCATATAAAGAAATTTCTAGAGACTGTCATATTGCCAGTGTTGTTAGGGAGGACAGGTGGGTTTCCTGTGTATGGGAGGGTTGTGTGTGCCAGGCTATGAACCAGAAGGCAGTCCAACACACTGTTAGCTGCTCATGGATAGGCCCTGATGCTTTGTGCTGTGCCAACAACCTGGAGGTGTGTGTATCTGTGGTGCCTTGAGATACCACCCCCCTGTCCATGTGTGTTACATGTGTAGGGGACGACAGGCATGGTATGAGGTATAACCTGGCAGTGATGGGTTGCACCTGTGAGCTGTGAATCAGGAATCTGGTACTGCACAGATATTGCAGTTTACTGTGCTGAGGACAGTGTCCAGTGCATGCATCTTGCGGTGTACACTGCTGGTGTTGTGTAGCATGACTGTTAGTGTCCTATCCCGTGTGATACCCGCGGAGGTGGCTATGTAATCCGTGTCCTGCAGCAAAAGGCACTATGTGTGTATCAAGGGGCTTTGCCAATATACAATGTCCCATGGGTGTCACGTGCAAGCTGCCCCTCGCAAATAATTGTGGCTTCCCTAGCATGTAAGCACACGTTGACAGCCATTGGATACCCTATGAATGATATTGGAGATTGAGCAGAATGTAGACATAGAACACCCTTCCTACATATTGTGGTAGCATACCTGGTGAGGGTATGATGGCAACCAAGGTCAGGCTCATACTGGCCCGTGCCACATGCTGAGAGAGCCCCTCTATGTTCCCTATCATGTAGTCCAGGGAGGTATGTCTCAGGTCATCCATAGTGGCATGGACAATGACTGAGTCATATGTGTCCATGCCTCTGACTGACCTGTATGCATGTGTTTTGTGGTGGGCCATAGTGCCCCACGGGCATATCACTGTGACCTTCACCATGTACAGCCTATTGAGCAGGACCCCACTGCAGCGGCCAAGAGAGGTACGTGACACATCTGTAGCAGGTGTGTTGTGTAGCCCTACAGGCTGTGAGTATGTGGCACATGGGATGTGTGTGCCATGTGTGGCATGTGCTCTGTTTCGACTTAACGTATGCCTGTGTGCCAGCTGCGGAGGTGTGTGATGCTCAGGCAGGATGCTATTCTGAGTCTCCAAGTATGCCCCAGTGTGTTCGGATTGCTGTCAGTGCGGGTCTATGTCAGACTGGTATTGTAGTCACTGTAGTATGTCATGCCACCTGACAGGGTATGGCAGTACTGGGTTCAGAGTGCTCAGTCCCCAGATTGGCTATGTGGTGGCATCTCACACATGTGTTGTATGTTCCTGGCCAGGGGAGAGGGTTGACTGCATACATGTGGCAGCTTGACATTGCCACATGACTCACATAAACCACAACTGGACCATAGAGGTGATTCACAGGTTACCTTTGCACATGCTACCATAGTAGTGTGATTGCCATGGTGATTACCAACACATAGGGTCAATGGGGAACAACATACTGTAGGTGAGTATGTGCGGGTGTACTGCTACTGATTTCATAGCACTGGCATATATGACTGCACACGTGGGTAAATGCCAGGTAAGTCATATGCAATGTGTCACAGGCAACGTACATGCGAACAGGACAGACAGTGATGTTCTGTCATGTGGAAAATTGACATACATATAGTACGCTATGCAGATGTCACTAGGAATCCACAGAAGCTCTGTAACTCTGCATTGCAGGTGGAAGCAGTGTTCCAGGGAACCCCAAGCAAACATGCATGCAAACAAAACTACAGTAAGCAGGGCTGGAATAGTCCATTGTACAACAAAGAAGGGGTAACACTTCCAGTAGGTAACAGTGCAAATATGCAGGCACTATCAACATGTACCCAGGAATGCACAGCTCAGATGTCCATGGTAGAACTGATATTATGTCATATTTAATTGTAATTTGTATTACATTGGTACTGCACACATATCAACATGCGCAAACATCCACATTGCATAGTCGTTGTGGGCAACATGCCACCATTACTGTACATGTCCATCATTGTGTATCACTACTTGCATTAGCTTCTCCCCTGTGCTACCTATGTATGTGGCTATCTGTTGACATCCTTACCACCGGTATGCAATAATGTGCAGCTGTTACACTATGGTACTTACTATGGGCGTAGATAACAATTCAGGACAGTCATACAGTTACTGTATCAGGTATGCTGGGATATACACACAGTCATATCAGCACACTGTACTGTTACCAACATGATACCAGTAATACACTTCTATGTAGTCACCCTGTGTATCAGCAACGTGTTTACCTGTTCCTGCACTGATGTTGGAGATTGCAGGAGGTGGCACAGTTTCATCATATGCACAGGGTGTGAATTAGGTATGCCTAAGTCTGCCACTGATACCACCAGTTGACATGTGTGTGTATGTGTGTTGGTGAGGGACAGCAGTACAGGGTGGGGCACTGTTGGTGCAGTGTGTGCGTGTATGTGGTAGCCCTAGGTGTTAACATTTTGCATGTGTGTATGCATGCACACAGTTCCCCCTCATGGCTGCCATATACTGGAGTTTGTGGACAGCCACAGACTGCACCTGGCAGGTCATACAAATCAGTGTCTGTGGGCACGGATACGGTACCTGTGCCTGGCAGGGGTGCTATGGACCATATTCGGTACTAAGCCAGACTGGGCACTGTCATCAGAAGCGGGAGTGTGTTGACTGGACACAGGTCCCTGTTGGGACTGTCCAGAGCCACGTGCACATGGTCTCCTGGGGAGGTCTTTTGACAGCACAGACCCAGCATTGCTGGGGCTGCTGCTGGCACTATGGGGGGCGTCCGCGGGCCTGTTGTCGTCCGCGCCAACTGCCAGCTGCTGCTGTTGCTGGCATACGGCCATGTCAACGCCGCAACCATCCACCATTGCCCTGGATCATGGACATGTGGTTGTGGAACTGCTGTAATATGTCCCCACAACGTCTGTCTATGACATCGGTGAAATTACAGATAGCATCCGCGATGTCACACATACTGTCAGTCATGGATGTGCGGCATGCTCTCAGCTCCCTCAGACCCTGTCTGGTGTACCTTTCCATACGCAACTGTGCCTGCATGACAGCCTGAAACATAGCTGAGTTTGACAGACCTCTTTTGGCACATCTGCCAGAGGCAGTATGCCCACGGATGCTCCCACGAGAACCCATGGGCAACTGTCTGTGTGGTACCATCTCAGGACCCTGCCCATGGCTGCTGTGTGGGGAAGCATGTGCCACAGATACCACATTACCCTGGTCAATGCCCACTGTATCTCGTCCATCACCTAGGGACAATGGTGACATAGGATGTACTAGCAGGATGACTGTGCGCAATGATGGGGTTGACAGCTGTGTACTGTCAATTGGCTGACCAATGACGGACCCTGACACACCTCCCTGTGCCATTACACAGATATCATCATTATCAGTACCTGTGGCACCAGATTCAGGTTTCCTGCTACAGGACACCAGAGCAGCACCAGAACCTGTGGGAGGAAGACAGGAAACACAGTTTACAATGTCTACACAATGTTACCAGTGATGCACTAATGCACACATGCACACGTGGACACATGCACACATGCACACATGCACACATGGACACAGGCACACATGCACACATGCACACATGCACACGTGGACACAGGCACACATGCACACATGCACACATGCACACGTGGACACGTGGACACATGCACACGTGGACACATGTACACATGGACACATGCACACATGCACACATGCACATGTGGACACAGGCACACATGCACACATGCACACATGCACACGTGGACACAGGCACACATGCACACATGCACACATGGACACAGGCACACATGCACACATGCACACCCCGCAGTATACACACAGAGCACTACTGAGTTACACTATTATTACTAGCACTATCAGGACTATTATAGGTATTGTTAAAACACACTCACCAGCATGAATGGGCTGCCTTGCTGTAACACCAGAGGGACCTGCAGAAATGAGAGGATTAATGTCAGTGGGCACAACTGTGCCATTGATACTGCATATGATACAGTGCAGTAGTACACCAGTTGCCTTTCACATGTCAGCTGCTGATATTGGCAATATCACACCTGCACAATTACATACTATGTTGACAGCTACATACCACGGGCACACCTTACACATGCATAAACTAACAGTGTACAGAACAGTCAAGTGTACATATGGCATATTACCTGCACGCTCCATGTCGTGTTGCTGTGTGGATCCAGCCTCCATCATAATGCAGGTGTGTTGCTGTTGATGTTCCTGGGCTGGAGCCACAACACTTAGGAGTAGCCCCTCCAGTCTGGTAAGGGGGGGATGTGTGGCCACCCCACCTCCTGTGGTGACCTGTTGCCTGTGGATATCCGACGCACGCTGACGGACATTTCTGATTAAATCACTGCAGTGATGTCGTACCTGCTCATATGTCCTATTATGTGTGCCAATGTCATTTACCCTATGGACAAGGTCTTGCCACAGTGCAGCCCTCTCCTGCTGAGTCTGGCTGGTGTGGGAAAACAGTATGTCATAATCCCACACCAGGCTCTGGTGTATCTCTTCATCTTCTGCAGCAGAGTAGGCAGGATTTCGCTGATGCGCCATGTCCCTGAAAGAGAACACAAACAGGATATCAGCAAACTATGTCAGCAATATATGGCACACATACTATACATGCTACTCAACTGTAGTGATATACTACTACTCCCATATGTAGCACGTGTGTGTCTCTTGGTGGATACACAAGTACATGGTCAGATATCAGTTCTCAGACAACACCTGTGCAACAATACCTGCCACATTCCATACAACATAGTAGCAAGCCCCATCGGTCAGCACACTGAGACAGGTCCAATGCACAACCTCACTCTGGGGGTTCATACCAAGGTACTGTATGTGGAACGCCATCCACTAGTGTGATCTGGACACCACCACCAGCACAGTAGACTACTTTGATATATATGTGAATAGACAGATATTCACTTGTTAGGACTGACATGGTATCCATACAGCCCACTGGGCCAGTGGAAGCCACAACCCACAATGCTGACCCCTTTGCGAATGCTTCCCACGGACATCCCAAAGAATGCATGGAACATGCACACACATTTCTAACCCAGACCCTATGCACAAAGTTTAGGCATCCTGTCTGGTGGACCCCAGCCAAAGGCAAATTGTATATAGATATAAGGAGGCTACTGCAGGACAGAGAAGATTCACATAAAGGGAAGGCATCTGTGGTCAGCACTGGTAATAAGCTACGGTCTCTCATAACAACATCCACGGCCAACTCTGAGAGGGAAATGGCCACGGACACTATAGATAACCACAAGGCCTTCTTCAGTTATGTTAGACATATGGACCAAAAGCCTCAGATATGCTCTGAGTTACTGCACACCTATTTAACATTCACTGAACACACAGATATTGGCAACATTCTGGCAGACATGATCAGTGCAAGTATCCCCCCTCCCTCTCCCCCACACTTAGAAATACTTATCACAGCTGAATGTAACCTCCCTATCATCTCAGATGTCCAGGTGAGGGCCGCCCTCAGCAAAGCAGAACACACAGCATCAATGTGACCTGATGGTATCCCTGGATGTGTGCTACGTGAACTCCAAGAGGAGATACAACCGCATATAAGACTGATATTTAACATTGGCCGTACTTCGGGCTATGTACCTGAACACTGGTATACAGCAACAGTGGTCCCACTCCACTAAGGAGGCACCTCTACTGACCCTGGGAACTACCGCCCCATAAGCTTAACCAGCCTGGTCTGCAAAGCTATGGAATGATTCATTATGGGATGCATATACAGCGATATTGGGTACTTGCAGACACTTGATCCCACCCAGTTTGCCTTTGTGATGGGCTGATGCTGTCTTTTGAACCAGGTTGACCTTTTCAAAACAGTCACTACAGCCATTGATGAGGGCAAAGCAGTCCATACAGCCTACCTGGACTTGCCTAAGGCCTTCAACACAGTACTCCACTCAGGCATCATAGACAAGCTCATCAGCTTACATGTTACTACATATGTCACATGACAGGTTGCACACTGGTTGAACTACAGAATCCATAATATCGATATTGCGGGAGCCATGTCAGACTCAAAGGCAGTCACATGTGGTATCCCACAGGGCTCTGTCCTAGGACCCCTCTTGTTTGGCATTTACTTCTCAGATGTGAAAGCAAACATGTGCAGGTTGTGGATGACAAAGTTCCCAGATGACTGCGAACTAAGCGCCATAGTCGTTACACCAGCTGACACACACATCCTACAGACAGGCCTCACTGAAACGGACAACTGGTGCCAGAATCATGGCCTAACACTGAATGACATGTAATGTATAGTCATCCCCTTTGGGTGAAACTACATGCACACAACTTATCACATGGACATAGCTATAGATACAGACCAATGACACATATGGAGGGTTCACAGTATGTAGACTATTAACTTGTTACTTTACATTACCTGTGTTTGTCGCAGCTGGTTGTGTTACCGTTACTATAGCTTCCTGCTGCTGCTAGCCCAGCTTGATACTGACACTGATGACAGCTTCAACTTAGTTTGTCTTACGTGTGTTTTTGTTTGTGTTCTTATTTTCTTTTTTTTTTTTTCTTTCTCTCTCTCTCTCTCTCTCTCTCTGTCTGCCTCCAGACAGTGCAATGAAAGTATTGCATGTGTGGAGTGGGAGTACAGGATGCTTTTGTAGGTATCTGCATAAGTCCATGTGATGGCCTCTGCACCAATTGTAAGCTAGCATTTGCTAATTGCATGCAGCCAGTTGCGTACTGATTGCAGTTCTCACTGTGATTTCAGGACAGTGCTATAAAAGGGTATGTGAGATAGGCATTGCCCTTTCAGATTGTAAGGGCGGGGACCATGCTGGTATGCTGTGGACACTGTTCTGTGAGTGTAAAGGTTAGTATCTCTCTCATGATTCAGGCTATGTTGTAGATTCACATTTCTCCATTCATCTCTCCTGTTTCCTGTACTAAGTGCGTATGTACACTGACACCTACAACTATATATATATATATATATATATATATATATATATATATATATATATATATATATATAGATAGATATACATACATTTATATATGTATAATAACTGACATTATTACCTACTAGCTACCAACTAGCATGGCTGTTCTGTTCACACACTACTATTATAGAAATCCACTAGATTTGACAGTAAGTATACATGACATGCTTTGTGTACTACACATCCTATATTCCCTTTACATTCATTCCTACTATTACATGATATATTTATTTTAGCACAATGTTCTTGTATAACAGTCATGGCTTAGTGGTAAGTCATGCAGACTACTGTTTCCAAGGGCCTGGGTTCGGGACTGACAGTGGGATTTTATTTTGCTTTTGAACTGACTACAGGACCTCTCAATAAGAGTGACTAAGGCACTTTTAAGCAGTTGTAACCAGGTTAGTGCTGGTTTGCACGGAGCTCATGCATTCGCACTGGCGTTCAGCTCCGCACAAACCCGCTTACAACCGCTTAACAGTGCTTACTCTGGCGCACACCCACGCTATTTTCTTTGAAACAAATGAAAATGGGGAGACAGGAAAGTGGTGAAAAAGGGGTCACAAAGAGGGTAAGACAGTAGGTAAACAAGCTTGGGTTTTGCAGGAGGGATGTAGGTAAGGCCCATAGCTGCCCATTTCTTCATCAGCAACAGCTGTGCATATGTTTGTAATTTGGTGTGACATTTGAAACCTTCCACCCCTGAGAGAGGTGTCAGGACAACAATAATACTTGTTGTAGAGCCAATTGTAATTGATAGTTTCCATGTCCAGCAGACATGTGTGCGGAATGGGCAGCTATGTATGGGGCGTAATTTTTTTGTGAGTACAGAGTGCCCTTTATTTTTTTTTTTCAGGTGAGAGTGGTATGTCAGGTAAAGGAAGTCGGTATAGCTGGGGAGGTAGGTTGGGTAGGTCAATAAACAAGACAAACAAGATGCATACAGGGGCGGTGTATGACACGTGTGGGGGGGTTACACAATTGACGGGGACGGATGTTTGGATATCCAGAGCCCATGAGCCCACAGATGGCAACAGTGGAACTGATATCCCCACCCATGGGCAGTTGCCACTGTTCCTTCACTGCCCAGGATGGGGCTGTGCTGGGGTCTGTGTAGGCCGGGCAACAGGCATGCCCATAAGTTGTGCCACCTGTGCCTCAAGCTGGTGTAGGGGCCCAAGAACAGAGTCCCGGATCTCCCTACGCACCACAGTCCGAACGCTATGGAGGGTGAGTGGTGGTTCTCCTCCGGCCACACTTGCAGAGGGGGGATGGGCCCCATCCCCTGCAGCGCTTCCACCCACAGGTGGCACAGGGCCACCAGAGGAGGGTCCAGACTGGGCACTAGTGCCAGGTGCACTCGCCAGCTGAGGTGAGAGAGGTGGGTCTGCTGGAACCCGCCTTCCCTGTTGTCCTATGTTTTGCATTATGTCATGACAGTTTGGGTTAGTGACATACAATACCATTCGCAATTAGTTGTAACAGCATGCATTAGTATTCCCATTAACCAAACACCCAGATATTCACACCATTGAACAGCGAGCATAACACATGTATAATTTGAACAGCAATACACAGTCCAACAACATGCAGGGTTGATTGATGGCAACAGGCCATCAGGTTTGGATGTATGAACAGGGCAGATGCATCAACGTACATGCAAATATGTATGACCCAACAGGACAAATATCCAGGGGTGTTAATTGTGATTGCACATACCAATTTCACGTGGAATGGATTATATGTGGTTATAGGGTAGGGTGAAGAAAATATAATTAACACCTTCAAATACCAATACATATGCTGTACATTTCTAATAGCTGCAGATATATACACACTACTGTTCTAACTACAGTTTCCTATATGATAACTACTTCAAGTTGGTGATAGGACTGTTACTGCTACATCAATATACATTTTATTGTTATTCATACACGTTCATATCTGGCTTTGTTCAGCTACATCATCCTGCTACATTTGCTTTATATAGCTATAGACAACTGTGGATGTTTGGTATTTCAGACAATCATACTATCTGTATATTGCAGACTGAGAGCAACATATCCAGATTTTGGGATACACATTCCAGCTGCAGCAACACTTTGAACACATTTCGCAGCTTGGTTCTGCTTGTCACATTCATTTCATTCTGTACTGACTGCAGTATACTTTATTCAGGGGTTATTACTACTTTATTGGTGGATTCATGACTCTTTCTCACACTCTCTCACTTGTTTTCATTTTACTATTCAGGATGGTACTTACTTCTAGGCTTTATTGACATGTTTTACCTGTAGTTTTTACAATCTTTTCCAGCAGTCTCACTTCTGTCATGTTTCAGTATATTTCAAACGTGATTTGCTCATCTTCTGCAGCTGTACTTTTCAGCCTGCTGCAGGTTGTGTACTATTATATTACAGGTGGGGCATCTTTATTTCAGACTTTATTTCAGACATTTTCATTTTTCTGTTTGGATTACAGACTGCAACACACTTTTGTAATCAAGCAATACTTGCAAACACTCTTACACTGTTACTTGCACATTTTATTACTTAGTGACTACACTGCACTCTTTTGCTAACTGTCATACTTTTATATTTCTTTACAGTTACTGGGAGAGGATTACTGACCTGCCTGGTGGCGCAACCGCACCAGCCTATCGCCATAAGCTCTGCGGTTTGCAGAACGGACACCTGCAGCTGTAATATAAATGAAGTAATATTGGAATACACATCTCCATAATATCAGCTAGTTTAATTTCTTACATACATAATTAAATGTAACTTACTCAGTAGTGGGGCGTTGGGCATTTGCCGGGCCTCCTGGATCCAAAGGTTCAATTGGTCCTGCTTACGTCTCTTCAGGTCCGCATGGTGGTGACGGACCTGCTCACCAGTCCTTGGAATCCCTGTGGCACTGGTGAGATCATGAGCCAACCGGTCCCATGCCTCAGCCCTATATGCTCCCCACAGGACCTGGCCCTGCATGAGTTGGGCCTCATGATTGTGGACTAGGAGCCAGACCATATATCTGTGCTCGAAAGCAACTACCCTCACCTACACCTGACATTCTGGCTGCAAGTTAGTTCTACAATCATTTATGCTGTGTATTCCAGCCTATGGGGCTTATATATGCCGTTTTTCCCGCACTTATCTGTGATTGGCTATTTTGGAATTGTATCAGCTTCACAAAACCTGCTTTGTCATGCTCCACTTTCTATTCATTCCTATATATTTGCTATTACTGCATTTCTAAGTACAGCTGTCATGGCTTAGTGGTTCAGTGCCTTGACTATGGTGCATGGTATCCTAGGTTTGAACCTGGCCACTGCTTTTTATATTTTTTGACTGTCTAGACAGGCTAGGGGTGTGTCTGTGTAAAGGCAGTTTTGTTACAGCTTGCTCAACGTTGCCTGTCGGTTAGCTTGCTGGCGCGGTGCGCAGCTCCGCGCAAATGGGTTATGCTGGTTTACACCTCATTTGGCTGTCAGCACGCATATTACGCTCAGCTCAGCTAGGGGCACACAGTTTCAGCATGTTAAACCACTGCTCACCTTCGGGCACTCATTTTACATCTGTTAAACCACTGATCACCCACAGGCAGATGCACTCACCTTGTTAAACTGTAGCTCAGCTCTAGGCACATCTGGCATTTTTTATTATTTTTGTTATCTCACATTTCTTCAAAATAAATGGCCTATGTCATTACATTTTACATAAAATATAATTTTATATGTGTACATATATGTCAGGGACTTGTTTCGTGCTTATTTCACTAAAAAATAAAAATTGATGTTCATAGGTTTGTGCTAGACTACCTGCCCTTTCAGGCCATTTTGTTGTGGGGGCTCGAACCATGACTGCCTGCTCCTCAGCCGACGTCTCTACTGCTACGCTACTGCTTTTTGGCTTACTTTGCATAGTTTGTTCTTATATGCTTTTCCACTTACTGCTAACTGTGGCTGAGCTTCGGGCACGCCCGCGCAAACGAGCGCACTCACGGGCAAACATCTTTACAGTTAAAAAAAATATATAACATGTTCATTTATATAATTTTACGTTCATAGTCTGTGGGGGCATGTGTTGTGTTTATTCACATTTTCTTGTACTCTGTCGTGGGTGTTTACTTTGGGCACTTTTACTCTTCTGGGGGCGTGTCCGCTTGCAGGGCTCAGCCTACGGACACACCCCCTACTGTCTTCCACGGACCATGTTAGCCTTAGGTGTGATTCAGCATGCCCTCATGCATATGCATGACATGCTGACGTCACACCGTTTAACTGCAGCCTCCATGTAAGCCTTGTATCTCTTACACGGAGGCTTCGTGAATCCTGCCCATATTTAAACCCAAAATATAAATAATAATTAAAAATTGTTATATATTCAAGCTGTTATATAAATGATTTAACAACTACAGATGTTAAGTTAAGCCTGTTAAAAAATAGCACCCAATTTAATAATGCAATATTGCTCTTTTTTAATTAGTAACTTGTAAGAATTTGATTTGTTTATTTTGTACTCATTGAGTAATCAATGCAATAAAAACAAAATGAGCTGATGAATGTTTTAACATATGTTCACGTGGGGCAATGTACTGTCTGAGGCATCTAACATCACTTAAATGGAAGGAAATGTGCTGCCTCTAGGGGCATAGAATTGCCCAATATAAAAAGATCAGCAGTTGTATGCCACTAGGTAAATAACTAACTCAGAGATACAAGTAATATACTTCCTAATCATAAACTTGATTATTATTAACCAAAGAAAAATGCTTATTTGCACAAACATAATCACAAACGGAACAATGGCAAAAGCAAAAACAACTATGATTCATACTAGTTTGAACAAAGGGTACACATTCAGGTTGATATGTTTTGTAACAAGAAAGCAATTGTTCTAAGTTGTCATTTAGGACTCAAAGCAATTTGACTCTGAGGCATATCACTAGCTGAGTTATATTCTTCATTAACATCAATTTTATTTCGATCTAGTGAGCTTTTCAAAAAGCAAATTGATGATTTTCTGTATGATGTCTATTTGAGGGGATCTATTACTATTGATTTAAACATGAACTTACTATACAGCTTCCCCATCACGGTATTTTCATCTGCTACCAAAAATACACAAACATGTTTTCCAATACCTGGTTAGTCTATTGTGTCTGGATGTGGTTATCGTATTGAACCATTGTCTATGTAGAAGTTTTTAAAACCATTACTTTGATCTGTTATAGTGCATATCAAGGATACTATGCATTTTTTACAACTGATGAATTATATTATCATTGAAGGTATCACCTACATGTGCACATTGGATGCTCAGGCACTGTACCCCAGCATTCCCGACATACTGCATGTTAATGGTATAAGATTTTTTTTGGAGGCCTCAGGTCTTTATCCAGGCAATTTTAATGACATCATCATTTTACTTTTGGAGTCAGTTTCATAGGTTCATAAGTATGTACTAGGCTAACAACCACTAGGGTCCTTTTATGCTGTGCAACCCAAATGTGGCCCACAAATGTTGATACATAGAAGGGGTGATTTACTGATTTCCACTGTCCATCAGGGGGGTTTTATGTCAGAATATGGGGTTTTATGAAACTTAAGCTTCATATTGTCTAGACCATATGTTTGACTTTCTGAAAACTCGAATGAAACAAAGCAACAAAAATCTACACATTTGCAGGGGTCAAGTCCTTCTGTATCCCCCAAAATCCCACTCTGATATTGAACTATAGTAGGGAAAACAGTAAATTCCCCATATCCCCACTGTACCGCTATCTCCATACAAATGATTTTAATTTTCGGAAAGTTGAACATATGGTCTAGACCAGTTTCAATCCCAGTTTGACGTTCGAGTTTCTGAAAACTCAATATTCTGACATAAACCCCCATCATGCCAGAGGCGTCAGAAAAGGGATAATTTCTGATTACCTGTCCATTGGTCCACATTGTGCTTAAATAGGGAAAGGGAGGAACTCTGCTTCACGTGGATGGGGAGCTTATTCCAAAGAATGGTAAATCTCAGAGAAACATTTCTGTCTCTCCAACATGCCCTATTTAAATCACAAGCAAAATTTAGGTCTTTTAACCTACCAGTGTATGTGCAAAAGGTTCATCAAAACAAAGTCCAGGGATGCCTTGTATGCCAGGCAAAGATCACCTCTCAGAAGTTTGTATGACACCGAGTAAAGAGATAGGGCTTTGAGGTGATCAGCGTAGGACATTGTGTTTACTCCCTGTATTCTTTTTGTAAGGAACCTTTGTGGACTTTACAGTTGCTGCATGTGTCTGATCAGGTAATTACTGAAAGGGGAATTATACTCTAGGATGGGTCTGGTGAGGGCCAAGTACAATAGTATGATGACCTCTCTGAACCTAGATGCCATGACCTTGCTTATAAGCTGAGCAACATAGCAGGATTTTGTTCCTGCCTTTGACACGTGTTAGTCAAAGGGTAGGTTACTATCTACATGAGTTCCCAGATCCCTGGCTAGTGAATCAACTTTTGCTGATTTTGTAGTTATCCGGGGTGTCAGACTTCCTAAAAGTTACTATAAAGCATTTCTTTGTATTGATTTTTGAGCCTTGGTCATGGCACCAAGTGTTTGTCTGCACTGGACATTCCTAAAGGGTGTTCTTATCTTGGAGGGATTCAATGACTGCTCACAGTTTGCAATCATCTATGAACATGTTTAGCCAGAAGCCTTTGACACAAGCTTTGACATCTGAGAAGTAAATGCCAGAGAAGAGTGGGCCAAGCACAGAGCCCTTGGGGACTCCATAGAGACAAGCCTCTTCGTAGAGGTAACCTCACTGATTCTAACCTCCTAGGTCATATCAGTGAGCCAGCTAGCTATTCAGCATGTTATAAAGGGGTTTATACCTAGTTCCTTAAGTTTGTTGACAATGCCCTTGTGGGGTATTGTATCAAATGCTTTAGTCAGATTTAGGTACTCAATATGCACTCTTTTCCTCTCATCATTGCCTTAGTGACCTTTTCAAAGAGGTCCACCAGAATTACTAGGCATTACCTTTCTTTGACAAAGCCAAACTGGGATGGATCCAGTGTCTGAAGGTATCCTATGTCCTTGTTGATAATTTATATGATAATTCTTTCCATGACTTTGCAAATAAAACTAGTTAAACTAATGGGTGTGTAGTTTCCAAGATCTGTTGAAGGTCTTTCCTTATGAAGAGGGATGACTGTCTCAGTCAATCATTCACATGGCACAAAGCCTGTTTTGAGACAACAGGTAAATAATGACTCCAGGAGTCCTGACAAGTCATATTTTAGACTATTCAGGAAGCATCCTAGAATGTTATCAGGACCCACTGAGGCTGTGTTCTTGGATTTAGTGAGTGCATCTAGTACATTCCTAGTTATAGTTGGAGTGGTTATGTTTGAGGGTATTTTTGGGGGGATGGTTGGAGGTGTGGGGGGCAAAGTTGGAACTGAATTTGTCCACTAACAGGTTTGCTATATCACCAGGCTAGGATAATGTGACACCATTAACCACCAGTTTAGCACAATGTTGTGTGATGCCTTGAGGTTTCTGACATAGCTGTAGAAGGACTTATGGTTATCTTTCACATGGAATGCTATCCTTACTTCAAACTTGGCTTTGGTTAACCTGATTAGTTCTCTTAATTGACTATTTACTTTGATGAGTGTTTTAATCTTTATGGGAATTACCCTTCCTGATTTTTGTCATATTTTTCCCTTTTTTTAATATCCTTTTTAATTTGGGATGCCACCAGAGTGGCTTGTTTCTGGGCTGGTCCTGGTCTTACTTCTGTTTGGTACAGCAGCCTCTGCACTGTCAATGACATGGCTGTACAGACTTTCTGAGAGCAATTCTGCATAGGCTGGTATGTTCTTGGGGGTTGGGATGCACTTAATGTTGACAATCCATCACTTAATAAAAGGAAAATTTCCTTGGAATAGTTCATACCTCTTAACTGTGCCAAATTCCACAGCATTTATCGGTTTTGAGGTAGAAATAATGTGGTGCCACGAATTTCTGATTGCCCCCCTTTATTCCCGATTCTTTCTCGGCTTTTTTTAAACTTTTTTCCCTCTGCAATTTTCCACTGCCATCATTGCATGCAGAGGTGTGTGCGATGATGTCAGCATCATGAGCAGCTTGCCAGCCTGTCAGAATTCGGATGATGGCTCGAGGGTTGTAACTTTGTTTATGTTTGGGCTTTGGGCTGCAGTAACATGTTAAATGTTGGGCGTGCATCTTGGCTTGGACTTCAAGTGCCACTGCAGTAGCTAAGCTAAAGGCAAAAGAATGCTTTTTTCAAATTACAGAGTGACAGCAGAGTCAGTCAGTTAGTTTAGAGAGGGTCGGATCAGATTGGGACTCGGAGACTGGACTACACAGGCTACAGCTCGGAGTTCGACACACTGCGAGAGAGCAGCAAAAGACCCAAGTCATCCAAAAGTGTTTTTTTTTTTCAGTTAGAAATTTGACTTACAGTTACACTCAGGGACAGTCGGCACCAGCAAGGCTACCCCATCTCCAAACAAGCCAATCGTTTAAGACTTCAGTGCAGCAGGGCACCAGGCAGCAGCAGTCAGACTGGAGTGAGCAGATTTAATCTGTATGTAGATGTAAAGTATTACATTTAGTAATGAATTAATTAATTTAGCTATGTGACAAAAATGTGAATGTTTCTACGTAGGTGAGACGAAAAGACAGTTAAAACAGCGCATTTATGAACATATATGCAATATTGGGAAACAGAACCCTACAGATGCCTTGGATAGACATATTTCTAATAATATAGGGCATACATTCTCCTTTTTGGTCATGGAACAACTTCCCACTGACATTCGAGGAGGTCCTTGGTCACTTATATTGGAAGAAAAGGAGCTCATTTTGCAGCTGTCACTGAATGCCTTTAGTTACGCAGGACTAAATATGAATTGTAATGTAAAATGTCTGTTAAAACTAACATCTTTAGAAAGATGATTTTAACAAATGAATAATGATTTTTAGGACCACATTTGTATATATACACATATATTTATTTTGGTGTGTGTGTGTGTGTGTGTGTGTGTGTGTGTGTGTGTGTGTGTGTGTGTGTGTATGTGTGCATGGTCGTGTGTGTAAGTATGTGGAATACACGTATCCATCCTGCGCTAAGTATCTTCCATTGTAAGTATAGGGAAAGCGTTTCATTGTGAGTAGCAAAGCCAAAATTCATCCTGCAGTAAAAAATGTTTCATGTGTCACTCAGACCAGATCCCCTGCATCCATTTTTTTGTTTTACCTTTTCCCATTTTATGAGTTGGAACTATTGTTTCCCATTTAGTTCCACTGGCCACAGTAATCCCATAACCTGCTTACCGGTAAGGGTTATACATAGCTTCCACATTTATTTTTCTGAATAGTTGTTTCATGTGGGATTTCCCAATCTAGTTCTGAGGCAATTTTTAATCAGTTTTCAAAAGTGCCATTTATTTATTTATTTTATTTAAGAGGAAATCTTATTCTGGTATATAGGGCATTTAGAGACAACTACCTCTGGGAATGTTTGGGGTTATCAACAAGTAGTAGAGAATCATCAGACAACCTCTGTAGAAGGTTCTATAGGAATGAGAAGTGCACTAATTGGTTCTCTGACAGAGCAGCTGATGCATGGAACAGACCTACATTAAAACAAGCACTAGTTTAGATATTTTTAAGAACAGTCTAAATGCTTATTATGGGAACAACTGTTTTGGTATATTGGCAGGCTAGAAGGGCATTAATGCCCATGCTTGAAATATTTGTATGTATGTATTTACTAAGGACCATGTTGGGATTCATTATATTCATAGTAGGGTGTTGCAATCTTAGTATAGCTATTCAAAATCTAGCATGTTTTCTGTGTACTATATAAGTAAAAGAAAAAAAACTGTTATACCAAAAGATACTCCATTATACCAAAAGATACTCCAAATCAACTAACTACAAAAGTAAATCCAATAAAATAGAAACAGCTGGTTCAGGATCCACAGAGACAGCAAATTTCTTGTGTTTTATACTTCAATAAATGTGTTGCTTCTATGGATCTTGAAGAAGTCATTTTCTTTTTTGCTGGATCTATTTTGTAGGTAATGCCATATTAGTTAATTATGGTCCTTCCTTTGTTTTATATTATAATATATTATATTGTATTGTATGATATTATATTATATTATATTATATTATATTATATTATATTATATTATATTATATTATATTTTTTCATTAATTTAATAACATTATTTATTTTAAATTGAATTTCATTTTCCTGGGTTTGATTGAAGTGGGAAGTGTTTTTGTTCTGGGGGATTGTGTATGATTTTGTGCTTGCAGTGTTTATAATTTTTCTTTTTTTTCTTAGTTGACTTGAATTACATTTTCTTAATTGATGACATAAAGAGAACAATGGAAAGTGTTTAATGATGCAGGAAGAATGGACATAGGTAGGAGGATAATCATAAAAACATTTGCACTTCATGACTGATACTAATTTGTCACACTGTTTATAGAATACTTCTAGCATATATTACAGGCATAAAGCAGGCAGTGGCTTAGATAGATGTTGGCACACCAAGCTGGACTGGCTGTCTATAACACTTGATTCAGACTCGGAGAGAAATATACAGGTACTTGGGAGTAATTAACACAGTGTTAGTGGCAGAAAAGACTAGCTGAAAATAAATACAGGATTTTACATATTGCTATTAATAGCTTTTCCTTAGATCCTTTGACAGCTGAGAGCTTAGTTTCCTGCCTAGCAACTCATTTATAACTTGCCCTGCAATTACATGCAAACAGTTAATTGTTACCTGAGTTAGAACCATCACTCCATTTCATCAATCACTGTATTTTCCTGCAGACTACAGTTGCAACTGTTTTTTCAGTATTGCATGAGATGACAAGTACAGTACTCTCATCACTGTTGAGACTCGTTACAAAGGAAATTTCATAGTGCAGTTTTTACAAATTTTAAATATAGGCATTTTATATATATATATATACACACACACACACACACACACACACACACACACACACACACACACACACACACACACACACACACACTACAGTCTGAACCAGGATATAAAAAATAAAGATAGCACCTTTTAAATCTACTTGTCTCCCATGGCATTACACAGTGTATCAGCCAACCACACTGTGTCTATGAATGCTTACTTCTCTCATACTTTCCATAGTCGCCCAGTCAAGTTCAAATATTAATATGAGTAAAACACTATTGTTCTTCTGCTTATTTTGTATTTCATGATCATATTTTAGTTGTCAGTTTGTTTAAAAATTGGTATCCCACAGTTCCATTGGAGTGGGTGGAGTTACACAATTATGTATGCAAATTTTATGTTAACCAGAGTACAGATTTGTACCTATTTTTCATGAGTCTTTGTCCAGATTTTTGATGTTTCCAGGTTGAGAGGTATGGAATATTTCCTAACTGTTACTGGTTTCAATGAGAATATGGAGTTGATTTTGAAGGAGACAACTTTATGGTCAGACCTTACCGAGGAGGATGAGACACTGAATGGTGGGAGGGGGTTGCAGAATTCTCCTATTTTTGTGAGCATGAAGTTTGGTATGTTGAAGCCTCTAGTGGGCATAGTCACTATGTGGTCAAGGGTGTTTGTATTTACAAAGTCCAGGAATCTCTGTGCTGTAGATTTCAGGTTGTGTTGGATTCCCATTCTATAGTCAGGTAATTAAAGACTCCTTTGAGTAGGGTGTTAGACTGGATGGCAAGTGTCTCTAGTAGGTGCAAGCATGCATAGTGAGTTTTTGTGTCATGGAGGGTGACCTACAACTGGCTAGGATATGGTACAGGATTTTTCTGTGTTGATGTATACATGATAACACTCCAGTACATCATCCTGTTTGACTACTCCAGAGGTATGCTTGAGTTTTAGGTATATTTACACGGGTCTACTTTAGAACACCGACACGCCAGTTCGCCGACACACAAACCACCGACACCAAATAACCGACAACACACAATACCGACAACGCAAAACACCGAACACCATTACACCGACACACTAAACGTAAACAACACATTACACTACATTACATATCCACTAGCCCTAACCCAAACCCTAACCCTAAGGTCCGACACTACTGCACACTTACCCTACCTGCACCCTAACCCTAACTTACTTAACCCACCTAACCCTAAGGTCCGACACTACCGCACACTTACCCTACCTGCACCTTAACCCTAATTCACTTAACCCACCCTAACCCTAAGGTCCGACACTACCGCACACTTACCCTACCTGCACCCTAACCAGAACTCACTTAACCCACCCCTAACCCTAAGGTCCGACAGTACCAGACACATACCCTACCTGCACCCTATTCCTAACTTACTTAACCCACCCTAAAACATAAACCCGTCACTAACACACACTTACATTACCCAAACCCTAACTCCGACACTACCGCACACTCACCTTTCACACACCCTAACCCTAAATCCCTCACTATTGCACACTTACCTGTCCGCTCCCTAATCCAAAATCCCTCACTATCGCATACTTACCAAGTCGCGCTTACACGTTCCCCTTGTCAGTCTTCCAGCTGTCGGGATTTCAGTAATGTCAGTCAACTGCGTTGTCGGTCCTTTCGCGCTCCTCTTCCACGTGTCGGCGAACTGGCGTGTCAGTGTTCTAAAGTAGACCCATTTACACACCTCCACATTTAGCCAGTCTGTGCAGATACTGGTCTAAAAGCATGGAAGGCACTGAAACCTTGCAGTGCCACTTTAACCATGTCTCAGTAACTGCACAGATGTCTGCATTCTCAAGTGTGAAGAGGGCTTGGAGGGAGTGTAGTTTATTATTTAGGCTCTTGGCATTGAGCAGTAACAACCTGAGGCTCATTTGAGCTGATTTTCCTTTGTTGGTAGGTTTATCAATTTTGCATTGCCTAAAAAAAAACACTATGTAAGTGGATAACGTTTTAGACAGTTTTTGAAAGCCTAGAGGGGAGAGGTACAGACCATGCTTGGCAAAGCAGAGGTCTGTTAACCATGTCTTCCCAAGCTGACAAATACTGGATCTTCTTAGAATGACTGCAGGAAAACATAGTTGTTGCAATTAATCATTTCTTATTTTTATTTTATTTTATTTATTTATTTAACATTTGTTTACCAGGAAAGTGTGACTGGGACAGAGCCCATTTTCAACAGAGGCCCAGGGAGAAATGCTCCAGATGCACATCTTTGGAATGTGGGAGGAAACACATGAGAACACAGGGAGGGCATGCAGACTCTGCACAGAAGGCACTCAAGCTGAGAATCAAACCAAAGAACCTTTTGCTGTGAGTTGACAATGCTAACCTCTGCACCACTCTGCTGCCCATTTTTTGCTCATATTGTGGCATCATTGTTGTTGATGGCAATATGCTACTCAGTGCTAGGCTCATACCAGCCTAAGACATATAGTCTAAAACTTCCACAATGTCTCTCTTCAGGGATATAAATCTGAGGTCATTTACATATACATGGTTTATGATGGAATCATACTGGTACCTATGGTGTAATGACTTGAGTGCATACGTGATGTAGTGGATCCTGAATCCAGATAATCAGCTAACACTTATCTTCTCCTTGTTCGGCCTGTTTAGAGTATATCATACAATGGAGTCCCCTGTGATGAGAGTCCTGGGAAGTGTGTTTGCTTGCCTTAAGGGCTTAGTGTTTGGGGCTCCACTGAGAGTAACAGCATGTGTGGTGTTAGATGTTGCCTTTTCTGAGTGCCTTTGGCCTTGCTGAGGCATAGCTTTGACAACAGGTAGCCTAGGCAATCTTTGTTGTTTATGAAGATTTCTTTTAAGTATCTCATCATATATTACTCTATGTGTGTATTATGTGCTATGTGAGGGGGGTGTCATGTGCATAGTTTTCACAACCTAATGTACACTTGTATGCAAGAGTTTAGCCCCCAGTGCCATTGTGTATGTACAGCTCTACCATACTGTGTCTATTTTTTTAAAGATAAAGTGGGTGTGAGTAAATATGCTACATTGTCTCAAGATGCCCATATCTACTAAGCTGGCTATAGAGAGGCTAGGAAATTGCATACCCATACTGTCCAGTCCTTTGATTTGTGAGCTACACAGGAGTGGTGTGTTGGGGTTAAAAGGCTATTAAGGGTGCTTTGTTGGTGCAGACTAATAAGGGTGATTTAGTGGGGCAGATTACTCCCCAAGTAATATTTTTTATTATAAGGGGAATACATACCATCAGATTACTAGCACAACCAAGGGTTTCGCCTCCACTTATGCTGATTTATTTAGTATTTGAGATCCAGTATATTTACAATAGAATGATTAATGCATTTTGGGACAAATGGATATGTGGATATTTGGATGATTTTTGCCTGCTGTGGAAAGACTCAGTTGATGAATTTTTAATGAGAATTTCTTTGAATTAAATTTTACATTTTCTTATAATATGTTTAATATTAGTTTTTTGGATGCTTATGATAATAAATTGCTTGATGGTTCTGTTTTTATTGTGATTTATGGAAAACCTTTTACTGGAAATAGCTATTTACTGGCTACTAGTTGTCAACTCCCCCCACAATAGTATTATTAAGAATGTTCCTTTTTTTGAGTTCCGAAGAGCAAAGCACATTTGCAGTACAGAACATGACTTTATACTGAAAAAAAAATAATCTGGCATAGAGATTCATGGAGTGAGGTTTTGATAATTAATTAATTCAAGTGGCCAATAGGGACACTAATATTGCAACAAAGTATTTGATAATATATGGCTATGGTGAAGAGCGTTCCAAGGTTGATTGTGTTTCTAGGTTCTTAATGACCTATGGAACTAATAGCATTCAGATCAACCAAATTATTTATAAACATTGGTAAATGGTTTACATGGATACATTTTTTTTTTCAAATGTAGTTCAAAATTGTCAGTTTACCTACAAAAAGGTAAACATTTATGATGATTGCTTTCTGGTTACAAAAGAACTCAACCTGAATACATACCCCCTTGCTCAACCTAGTGCAAATCTTGGTAGTTTTCCATCTGGCCATTGTTTAATTTGTAATTATGTTTGTTCTGCTAAGTATTTTTCTTTAGCTAATACTATCTGGGTCTATGATATTAGGCAGCATATTACTTGTACGTCTGAGCTAGTTATTTACCTTGGAGTATGCAATTGTGGATCTTTTTATTCTGGGCAGACTGGAAGCAACACATTTTATTACATTTAGATAGTATTAGATGTTGCACAGATTGTAGTGACCTATTTAAACATATGTTAAACAACAACTCATGTTACTTTTATTGGTATTGATCTGGTTAATAAGTTCAAAATAAACAAATCAGATTGGCACAAGCTGGTAGATAAAAAAGAGAAAGAACAGATTATTACATTCTGTGCTATTTATGTACCAGGTGTGAGGATATTAAACATTGTTATCTGTGCTAGCGTGACTGCCTGAAGTTTTGTTGATGGTTGTGGATGATTGTAGATTGCCCTGTGTTGCATATACTTGTTGCATACTTGTGAACCTCTGCTATCTCTGTAAAAAACAAAAACAAAAAAAAAATCTTGCTTTTTTCCCACTTTTCTGAGAGTTAAAAAAGTTCAGTTACAGACTTGCTGTTCCTGAACTGTTTGAAAGTTTCTGTGAGGCCATTTTTGCTTGGGCTGAAAGAGGGTCTCTCTGTGATCAGTGGCAGTGAATAACATTGAGCAGCTTCCCTGCCACCGTAGAGGTGGTTACTGACTTGAAACTGTAGTTTTATTGGCCACTAGGGGTCATTTCTAAAACTCCTTCATCTTCCTCTCTTAAAACCTAGTTGCCTCATGGTTTGGGCATCTTTTCAGGCTTGTTGGCTGTTGGTGAAGCACCCTCCAAGAGGAAAAAACGCTGAAAGAAGAAGGGAGCCACTTTTGAGATTTTAAGTATTTTTTCTCTGTTTATTTGCTAAGTTTTTCTGCATAGCTGCCTAGCTTGAGCATTTTCTGGCTTGTTAAACTTGATTTCTGTATTAGTAGCTGTATTTAGAGCACAACCAAAAGCTGTTTGCTGAATTTCCTGTTTGCACTAAATTTTAAATCGTTTTTTTCTTAAAACTTGCATATTTTCTGTCCTTGACCTAGCACTCTTGTGTGGGGTCATTTACTGCACTGTTATAACTTGATATCACATGTGAACCTCTGCTATCTCTGTAAAAAACAAAAACAAAAAAAAATCTTGCTTTTTTCCCACTTTTCTGAGAGTTAAAAAAGTTCAGTTACAGGCTTGCTGTTCCTGAACTGTTTGAAAGTTTCTGTGAGGCCATTTTTGCTTGGGCTGAAGGAGGGTCTCTCTGTGATCAGTGGCAGTGAATAACATTGAGCAGCTTCCCTGCCCCCCGTAGAGGTGGTTACTGACTTGAAACTGTAGTTTTATTGGCCACTACGGGTCATTTCCAAAACTCCTTCATCTTCCTCTCTTAAAACCTAGTTGCCTCGTGGTTTGGGCATCTTTTCAGGCTTGTTGGCTGTTGGTGAAGCACCCTCCAAGAGGAAAAAATGCTGAGAGAAGAAGGAGCCACTTTTGAGATTTTAAGTATTTTTCTCTGTTTATTTGCTAAGTTTTTCTGCATAGCTGCCTAGCTTGAGCATTTTCTGGCTTGTTAAACTTGATTTCTGTATTAGTAGCTGTATTTAGAGCACAACCAAAAGCTGTTTGCTGAATTTCCTGTTTGCACTTAATTTTAAATCGTTTTTTCTTAAAACTTGCATATTTTCTGTCCTTGACCTAGCACTCTTGTGTGGGGTCATTTACTGCACTGTTATAGCTTGATATCACTTGTGAACCTCTGCTATCTCTGTAAAAAACAAAAACAAAAAATCTTGCTTTTTTCCCACTTTTCTGAGAGTTAAAAAAGTTCAGTTACAGGCTTGCTGTTCCTGAACTGTTTGAAAGTTTCTGTGAGGCCATTTTTGCTTGGGCTGAAGGAGGGTCTCTCTGTGATCAGTGGCATTGAATAACATTGAGCAGCTTCCCTGCCCCCGTAGAGGTGGTTACTGACTTGAAACTGTAGTTTTATTGGCCACTAGGGGTCATTTCCAAAACTCCTTCATCTTCCTCTCTTAAAACCTAGTTGCCTCATGGTTTGGGCATCTTTTCAGGCTTGTTGGCTGTTGGTGAAGCACCCTCCAAGAGGAAAAAACGCTGAGAGAAGAAGGGAGCCACTTTTGAGATTTTAAGTATTTTTTTCTCTGTTTATTTGCTAAGTTTTTCTGCATAGCTGCCTAGCTTGAGCATTTTCTGGCTTGTTAAACTTGATTTCTGTATTAGTAGCTGTATTTAGAGCACAACCAAAAGCTGTTTGCTGAATTTCCTGTTTGCACTAAATTTTAAATCGTTTTTTTCTTAAAACTTGCATATTTTCTGTCCTTGACCTAGCACTCTTGTGTGGGGTCATTTACTGCACTGTTATAACTTGATATCACTTGTGAACCTCTGCTATCTCTGTAAAAACAAAACAAAAAATCTTGCTTTTTCCCACTTTTCTGAGAGTTAAAAAGTTCAGTTACAGTCTTGCTGTTCCTGAACTGTTTGAAAGTTTCTGTGAGGCCATTTTGCTTGGGCTGAAGGAGGGTCTCTCTGTTGATCAGTGGCAGTGAATAACATTGAGCAGCTTACCTGCCCCCGTAGAGGTGGTTACTGACTTGAAACTGCAGTTTTATTGGCCACTAGGGGTCATTTCCAAAACTCCTTCATCTTCCTCTCTTAAAACCTAGTTGCCTCATGGTTTGGGCATCTTTTCAGGCTTGTTGGCTGTTGGTGAAGCACCGTCCAAGAGGAAAAACGCTGAGAGAAGAAGGGAGCCACTTTTGAGATTTTAAGTATTTTTCTCTGTTTATTTGCTAAGTTTTTCTGCATAGCTGCCTAGCTTGAGCATTTTCTGGCTTGTTAAACTTGATTTCTGTATTAGTAGCTGTATTTAGAGCACAACCAAAAGCTGTTTGCTGAATTTCCTGTTTGCACTTAATTTTAAATCGTTTTTTCTTAAAACTTGCATATTTTCTGTCCTTGACCTAGCACTCTTGTGTGGGGTCATTTACTGCACTGTTATAACTTGATATTACTTGTGAACCTCTGCTATCTCTGTAAAAAACAAAAACAAAAAAAATCTTGCTTTTTTCCCACTTTTCTGAGAGTTAAAAAAGTTTATTTACAGGCTTGCTGTTCCTGAACTGTTTGAAAGTTTCTGTGAGGCCATTTTGGCTTGGGCTGAAGGAGGGTCTCTCTGTGATCAGTGGCAGTGAATAACATTGAGCAGCTTCCCTGCCCCCCGTAGAGGTGGTTACTGACTTGAAACTGTAGTTTTATTGGCCACTAGGTGTCATTTCCAAAACTCCTTCATCTTCCTCTCTTAAAACCTAGTTGCCTCATGGTTTGGGCATCTTTTCAGGCTTGTTGGCTGTTGGTGAAGCACCCTCCAAGAGGAAAAACGCTGAGAGAAGAAGGAGCCACTTTTGAGATTTTAAGTATTTTTCTCTGTTTATTTGCTAAGTTTTTCTGCATAGCTGCCTAGCTTGAGCATTTTCTGGCTTGTTAAACTTGATTTCTGTATTAGTAGCTGTATTTAGAGCACAACCAAAAGCTGTTTGCTGAATTTCCTGTTTGCACTTAATTTTAAATCGTTTTTTTCTTAAAACTTGCATATTTTCTGCCCTTGACCTAGCACTCTTGTGTGGGGTCATTTACTGCACTGTTATAACTTGATATCACTTGTGAACCTCTGCTATCTCTGTAAAAACAAAACAAAAAAAATCTTGCTTTTTCCCACTTTTCTGAGTTAAAAAAGTTCAGTTACAGGCTTGCTGTTCCTGAACTGTTTGAAAGTTTCTGTGAGGCCATTTTTGCTTGGGCTGAAGGAGGGTCTCTGTGATCAGTGGCAGTGAATAACATTGAGCAGCTTCCCTAGCCCCCCGTAGAGGTGGTTACTGACTTGAAACTGTAGTTTTATTGGCCACTAGGGGTCATTTCCAAAACTCCTTCATCTTCCTCTCTTAAAACCTAGTTGCCTCATGGTTTGGGCATCTTTTCAGGCTTGTTGGCTGTTGGTGAAGCACCCTCCAAGAGGAAAAACGCTGAGAGAAGAAGGGAGCCACTTTTGAGATTTTAAGTATTTTTCTCTGTTTATTTGCTAAGTTTTTCTGCATAGCTGCCTAGCTTGAGCATTTTCTGGCTTGTTAAACTTGATTTCTGTATTAGTAGCTGTATTTAGAGCACAACCAAAAGCTGTTTGCTGAATTTCCTGTTTGCACTAAATTTTAAATCGTTTTTTTCTTAAAACTTGCATATTTTCTGTCCTTGACCTAGCACTCTTGTGTGGGGTCATTTACTGCACTGTTATAACTTGATATCACTTGTGAACCTCTGCTATCTCTGTAAAAAACAAACAAAAAAAATCTTGCTTTTTCCCACTTTTCTGAGAGTTAAAAGTTCAGTTACAGGCTTGCTGTTCCTGAACTGTTTGAAAGTTTCTGTGAGGCCATTTTTGCTTGGGCTGAATGAGGGTCTCTGTGATCAGTGGCAGTGAATAACATTGAGCAGCTTCCCTGCCCCCCGTAGAGGTGGTTACTGACTTGAAACTGCAGTTTTATTGGCCACTAGGGGTCATTTCCAAAACTCCTTCATCTTCCTCTCTTAAAACCTAGTTGCCTCGTGGTTTGGGCATCTTTTCAGGCTTGTTGGCTGTTGGTGAAGCACCCTCCAAGAGGAAAAAACGCTGAGAGAAGAAGGGAGCCACTTTTGAGATTTTAAGTATTTTTTCTCTGTTTACTTGCTAAGTTTTTCTGCATAGCTGCCTAGCTTGAGCATTTTCTGGCTTGTTAAACTTGATTTCTGTATTAGTAGCTGTATTTAGAGCACAACCAAAAGCTAATTGCTGAATTTCCTGTTTGCACTTAATTTTAAATCGTTTTTTTCTTAAAACTTGCATATTTTCTGTCCTTGTGTGGGGTCATTTACTGCACTGTTATAACTTGATATTACTTGTGAACCTCTGCTATCTCTGTAAAAAACAAAAACAAAAAAAATCTTTTTTTCCCACTTTTCTGAGAGTTAAAAAAGTTCAGTTACAGGCTTGCTGTTCCTGAACTGTTTGAAAGTTTCTGTGAGGCCATTTTTGCTTGGGCTGAAGGAGGGTCTCTGTGATCAGTGGCAGTGAATAACATTGAGCAGCTTCCCTGCCCCCGTAGAGGTGGTTACTGACTTGAAACTGTAGTTTTATTGGCCACTAGTGGTCATTTCCAAAACTCCTTCATCTTCCTCTCTTAAAACCTAGTTGCCTCATGGTTTGGGCATCTTTTCAGGCTTGTTGGCTGTTGGTGAAGCACCCTCCAAGAGGAAAAAATGCTGAGAGAAGAAGGGAGCCACTTTTGAGATTTTAAGTATTTTTTCTCTGTTTATTTGCTAAGTTTTTCTGCATAGCTGCCTAGCTTGAGCATTTTCTGGCTTGTTAAACTTGATTTCTGTATTAGTAGCTGTATTTAGAGCACAACCAAAAGCTGTTTGCTGAATTTCCTGTTTGCACTTAATTTTAAATCGTTCTTTTCTTAAAACTTGCATATTTTCTGTCCTTGACCTAGCACTCTTGTTTGGGGTCATTTACTGCACTGTTATAACTTGACATCACTTGTGAACCTCTGCTATCTCTGTAAAAAACAAAAACAAAAAAAAATCTTGCTTTTTTCCCACTTTTCTGAGTTAAAAAAGTTCAGTTACAGGCTTGCTGTTCCTGAACTGTTTGAAAGTTTCTGTGAGGCCATTTTTGCTTGGGCTGAAGGAGGGTCTCTCTGTGATCAGTGGCAGTGAATAACATTGAGCAGCTTCCCTGCCCCCCCGTAGAGGTGGTTACTGACTTGAAACTCTAGTTTTATTGGCCACTAGGGGTCATTTCCAAAACTCCTTCATCTTCCTCTCTTAAAACCTAGTTGCCTCATGGTTTGGGCATCTTTTCAGGCTTGTTGGCTGTTGGTGAAGCACCCTCCAAGAGGAAAAAACGCTGAGAGAAGAAGGGAGCCACTTTTGAGATTTTAAGTATTTTTTCTCTGATTATTTGTTAAGTTTTTCTGCATAGCTGCCTAGCTTGAGCATTTTCTGGCTTGTTAAACTTGATTTCTGTATTAGTAGCTGTATTTAGAGCACAACCAAAAGCTGTTTGCTGAATTTCCTGTTTGCACTTAATTTTAAATCGTTTTTTCTTAAAACTTGCATATTTTTTGTCCTTGTCCTAGCACTCTTGTTTGGGGTCATTTACTGCACTGTTATAACTTGATATTACTTGTGAACCTCTGCTATCTCTGTAAAAAACAAAAACAAAAAAATCTTGCTTTTTTCCCACTTTTCTGAGAGTTAAAAAAGTTCAGTTACAGGCTTGCTGTTCCTGAACTGTTTGAAAGTTTCTGTGAGGCCATTTTTGCTTGGGCTGAAGGAGGGTCTCTCTGTGATCAGTGGCAGTGAATAACATTGAGCAGCTTCCCTGCCCCCCGTAGAGGTGGTTACTGACTTGAAACTGTAGTTTTATTGTCCATTTTGGGTCTATTCCTGCTTCTTTCCAGCCCCTGCTATCAAGCACACTTTAACGTGCTTTAGTGCGATTTAGCGCGGAGTTGCCACTAGAGCAGCATCGGGCAGCGCCGGTTAAACAAGGTTAAACTCTTTCTGGCTCCAGAAAGTCTGTTCTTCAGTTTTTCCCTTTGAACTGCTCTGTTAGGAACCTAAACAGTTTACACCTTCACTAAAAAGTGCAGCACTTGTTCCAAATAGCTTTTTCTTCTCAAAAAGCTCAGCACTTGTCTTATAAGCATATCCCTTGTCTTATAAGCATTCTCCTTGCAGGTCAAGCACTCCTATATTATACAAATCTCTCACTAGCAAAACCCCCCAGGAGTGCCCACTTCCCTGCTAAGCCCACTACTTTTCTGTCTCATACCAACTCATAATTCTTTCCAGCATGTCGAAGGGTCAGATGCTGGCGTCCTCTCCTGCCCAGTTGATGAATCTGGGAATTCTGAGACAATGTTACAATTGCCTCATGTACACGAACAACCCTCTCCTCCTCCCACATAACACTAACACTTGTGAGAGATGCAGCTATTTAGCCAGACTGGAGGCTGAGCTCTCTCAACTCAGGACTGGCAAGACCAGGCAGGAGGAGAAGGCAACTACACACACCACAATACCAGTCTGACATAACTCAACCACACCACTGAATCAAACACATAAACACACTAAGACATACTCGGAGTCTCTGAGTAAAAATTTACCTAAACAGCAGAGGCCTCCAAAGCAGACACCCAAGCAACTGCAAACTCAATACACCACACAAACAACACATAAACAACAAAATCAGTGTGCAAAGCAGTCACTGCCCTTAAGGTCAAATACAACACCAAACATACTTGTCATAGGTGACTCCATGGTCAGACACACTGACGTCCCGCTCACCAGACTACGTAAGGAGAACGTCACAGTAAGCTGCCTGTCGGGCGCTAGAATCCGCCACATAACGCAAGCACTCAGGTCTCTCAACAGCAGGTACAAGTATGACTCAGTCATTGTCCATGCTGGTGTCAACGACCTGAGACGTACCTCCTTGGACTACATGAAAAGAGACATTGAGGAGCTCTCTGATTATGTAGCCCAGGCAGGTATGACCCTGACCTTGAGCAGTATCCTACCTTCACCTAGAATGATGCCACAATACAGTGATAAGATGATCAGCTTTAATAACTGGCTTAAATTCTGGTGTCATTCAAAGGGGATCCAATGTCTGTCTGCCTGGGATGACATGCTGGACAAGCCACGCTGCTTCGCAAGGGATGGCTTGCACCTGTCACCCTAGGCTTCCGGATATTGGCAAAGGCTCTTGCCACCCCCATAGTGCCTTTTTTAGGCAAGGCTCAATTTCTAAACCTACCACCCTAGAACACAAAAAAGGAAAAAAACTAAGGGTAATGCTGCTCAATGCCAGAAGTCTCAATCTCAAGATGCACGCACTCGAGGCCCTTCTCAGTATGGAGAACATCGATGTCTGTGCTGTGACAGAAACCTGGTTCAAGGCTCCTGGGAGCACCCCAGCACTATCAGGTTTCACCTCATATCATGCGTTCCGGCCCCAAAATCCGGACAACACCAAGAAAGGAGGGGGGGTGTCCATATTCATAAAGGACACCCACACCTCAAGGTTGGTGGCAAAGCACAATGCATCGGAGACCATCCAGGTGCAATTAACCATAGGCAAGACTGCTCTGCAATTTGTAGCATGTTACAGGCCACCCTCTCAAACTCAGGAACCTCACATGGCCTTCCTGAAAACATTGGAGGGGATAAATGTATCTCCAAACACCATCATACTAGGTGATTTCAACTACCCTAATATAGACTGGGAACACTACTCAAGCCCAAGCACTCTAGCCCAAAGGTTCCTGGAGTTCACAAACTCAAATGCCATGGAACAACTAGTCACCATCCCCACAAGAGGAGAAAACATACTTGATCTCATCATCACGAACATGGGATCACAATGTTCAACACCGGAAGTATACCCCTCACTGTTGAGATCAGATCATAAACTAACCTCGCTGAAGGTCCTCATCCCGCCCCCACCTGAAATAAAAAAGACCACAGTGAAAAACTTCTCAAAAGCCGACTTCACACTTCTAAAAACTAGCATGGTCTCCTTTAAGGCCCCTGAGCCAGTGGTAAACATTACTCAAACCGCTGAATCACTTACAAATGCCTTCTACCAGCACCTACAGGACTGCATGGATCAGGCAATCCCAAACAAAACTAAGACTCTTTGTACCAAAGGCAAGCGTCCAGTCTGGTGGACCCCAGCCATAAACAAGCTCTACAACAAAAGGAGGAAGCTACTACAAGATAGAGCAAAATCCTTGAAAGGTAAGACACCTTTGATCATTATAAGTAAAAAACTAAGAGCTCTCATAAAATCATCCAAGGCAAATTTTGAGAGAAAAATCACCAAGGACTCAAAAGACAATCATAAGGCCTTCTTTAGCTATGTTAGAAACCTAGGAGGAAACTCCCAGATATGCTCAGAATTAGTTCAAAATGATGTGAAGATTACTGAACCTACACACATTGCCAACATACTGGCTGACAGGTTCAGTGCAAACTTCTCCCCCCCAAAAGGAGAGATATCTATACCAGAGGATTGTAGCCCCCCAAACATCTCCAACACCCAGGTGAGAACTGCCCTCTCCAAGGCAAAAAACACAGCATCCATGGGACCGGATGGTGTCCCCAGCTGTGTGCTCCACGAACTCAATGAGGAATTAAACCCGCAGTTAGGACAGCTGTTTAATCTTAGCCTCACCTCAGGATACGTACCCAAGGAGTGGCGCACGGCGACTGTGGTCCCACTTCACAAGGGCGGTGCCTCCACCGACGCTGGCAATTACCATCCCATTAGCTTGACAAGCCTTATCTGCAAAGCCATGGAGAGGATCATAATGGAACTCATAAATAAAGACACAGGGAACTTGCAGACTTTGGATCCAACCCAGTTTGGCTTTGTCAAAGGCAGATCATGCCTTTTAAACTTGGTTGACTTTTTCGAGACAGTCACCAAGGCCATTGATGAGGGAAAGGCAGTCCATACAGCCTACCTCGACCTGGCAAAGGCCTTCGACACAATACCCCACTCAGGTATCATCGAAAAACTCATCAGCTTGAATGTAAACCCATACATCACAAGATGGGTTGCAAACTGGCTAAGTGACAGAACCCACAGGGTCAGAGTTGCTGGAGCCATGTCAGACTCAAAGCCTGTCACAAGTGGTGTCCCACAGGGCTCAGTCCTGGGTCCACTCTTGTTCGGCATCTACTTTTCTGAAGTACAAGCAAACACAGGAGGGTTATGGCTGACAAAGTTTGCAGATGACTGCAAACTGGGCGCCATAGTCGAAAACACATCTGACACAGATATCCTTCATAAGGGCCTCACAGAAATGGATAACTGGTGCCAGAGCCATGGCCTAAAGTTAAACGCCAAGAAATGCATAGTCATACCCTTCAGGAAAAACAAGGTTACCTCTAGCTACCATATAGGTGGCAATCCACTGAGCACAGAAGAAGTCATCAGGGATCTGGGGACCCAGGTTGACAGTAGCCTTTCGTTTGACACTCATGTTGCTAAAGTAGTTAGGAAAACCTTCTACATTGCCCACCTGATTATGAAGGGATTCACATCTAGATCAAGGGAGGTCATCGTCCCCCTGTACTCATCACTCATTAGACCTATGATTGAGTACAATGCCCCATTCGGAATGTATCTGACCCGACACCTGCAGCAGCTGGAAAGGCCCCAAAGGTTCCTCACCAAAAGGATAAAGGGTCTCAAAATATGTCTTATGCTGCCCGACTGAAAGAACTCCAGCTCTATTCAGTCTCATACCGCTTGCTCAGAGGTGACCTGTGCCTGACATATAAGGCCATGTCAAACCCAGATTTGATGAATATGCTTCACCTCAAAAAATCTAGATCCCACAGAACCACAAGGGCGGAGACTTAAACCTTGACACGGTTATTAATAGAACATGCTGGAGGGACAAATTCATCACCCAGAGACTCCCTATGCTGTGGAACAAAATCCCGGTACATGTGAGGCAGAGCACCTCGCTGGCCTTGTTCAAGAGGAATCTTGACCAATGGATGGGAGATCGCAGATATACCCCAGGGATTACTTCAGTGTCACTGCTTGACAGAGGCACAGCAAAATAATAGGCATAGTTTTATTCAAACTAAAGGGGTGGAGAAAGCCACATAACTATGGGCTAGGCTTATAAATGCCCTTGGGCAGATAGCCTAGTATGAACCTATGAACCTATGAACCTATATGCCAGTGTGACTGGCTATAGTTTTGTGAATGGATTTGTGTCTTTTGATTGTCACTCTGATTATGCAAGATCTTTGAATGTCAACCAGTGTTCTTCTGGCTGACCAAATGTACATGTTTTTTTTAAAGAGAATTCTAAATGTATGTTCAGCTGACCTAGATGTGATGCCATTGCATGCCACAGCTGGGAGAATAAAATCTTCACTGCAGCTGTCTATTTACTTTTCAAAGTCTGATATGGGAGAGTAGAATTCTCATAGCAGCTTCCTGTTACTTTTAAAAATATTTGCTATAAAAGCAGGTTCTGAGCCAGTTATCATTTAATTTTGTTTCCAAAGCTGTTCAGCAGTAGTAGTCCAGTTGTTTCCAGAGTAGTTGTTCCAGTCGCTGAGGACAGACAACAGCCTGGAGTGTGGACACAATTCCTCATCTCGTCATGCAGAAGTAAGTATAATCTTTCCTTGCTGATTTACTTAGATTAGTTAGGGACAGTTAATCTTCAGATAGTCAGGGAACTACAGTTAGTTAGAGGTTTTCTAAAATCAATGTGAGATCTGTCCTACAGTATTAATTTTATATTTCCTGTGTGTGAAACTATTTTGTTTATTGGAATTAATTATTCTGTATTTACATGTTTTAAATCCTTTTATTTATTATTAAATATTTTACTACCTCTCATTGTGAGAGTGCTTATGCTTATTGTGATAACACTAGGGCCACTCCAAAAAGCCTTACTGTTTGGGATGCATGTTACCATTTGTATCAATATCTATTTTACCCAATTTAATTGAACACCACATTTTGAAGGGTACTGTAGTAATTGACTGGTGGCAGCCATTACCTTGAATTTGGTCAAAGAAACCAGAAGGTAAATCTGTTTAAGTCTTTCCCAAGAGAGTAGGTATGTGTGAATATCAGGCATTTAAGAGTGAGTGTGTCTGATACCTAGTACTGGGACACAGTGTTTTGCAGTGGTTAGTGTGTAGACTCATTTGGAGACCTGCAATGAAGTATATAGTCCAGTCCCAGGTTTTGGAACCTGTTCCTAGTGTACTGTTAGGGGGAAATTGTGTATTTCTATCCCTGTTTTTAGTGACACTCCCTGGTATCCAGAGTGGTGAGGATTGACACTCCTTAGTTACTGCCCAGGGATGAAGAGGGCTTGTCATACCAGGCTTAAATGAGCATATGTATTTGTTGTTAAAGAATTTATTATACAGCTTGAATTTATATTGCTTTGTAATGATTTAACTATGGATTATATTTTTGGTTTAAATATTTCTTTAAATAATGTTCAGACTTAATGATCATGTGATCTGGGCCTGTTTAGAGGTACATGTAGATTGTAATTATTTACTTAGCACGATGAGGTTGCTTGTTGTGGAGAAACTGTGGTCTGTTATTTTGTTTTCTGAGCGCAGAGTGCTAGGTTATGGAATAAAACACATTGGGAGACAATTGGTGCTGGTTTTCTTATTTGTATTTTATATATATATATATATATATATATATATATATATATATGTGTGTGTGTGTGTGTGTGTGTGTGTGTGTGTTTTTATATATATATATATATATATATATATATATATATATATATATATATATATATATATATATTATACATATGGTATATATTCATTTATTCATACGGAGGTTGTACGATTTACCGAAGTGAGAAAGTACAACCTGCAGATCTCACGAAATTACAAAAAAAAAGGTGCGACTTTCAAATGAGTGAATGCACATTGGCATTCGTTCATTTGAAGTCGGCATTTTGGGTGCAGATAGCACTATGGCAGGGATCGAGAAATGAATCCTTTCCTTCAATGTAGTGTGATCTCGAAGTTTGTATATTAAAGTAGGGGGTGGGGGGGCAACGCTGTATGTAACTTTTTTCAATTTCAAAAATGGTTGAATCCCATTATCAAGATTACCATTTTCGAAGTCTTCGTATGTTTGGAGTGTTGTGATTCGACATTTAAAGTCGCACAACTGTGCTACTGCCGAAATGTGTTTCAGACAAATTAATGTATACCATCTATATATATATATATATATATATATATATATATATATATAGCTGTGTGTATATATATATATATATATATATATATATATATGTGTATATATATATATATATATATATATATATATATATATATATATATATATATATATATAGATATAGATATAAATATATATATATAAAAACAGACAGAATGTATGTTTGTGTGTACCTATTTTATAGCTAGATAAATAGATATTCCTGTTTTTGACATGTCATACCTTATAACGTTCTTAGGTGGTCTATTGTTTCTCAGATATTCTTGTTATGTCCACCTTGATAGGCTTTATTGTTTGTTTAATTGCAGTCATATAGTTTCATAAGTAGGTACTAAGCTATCTGCCCAAAGGTATTTATAAGTCTAGCCGGAATGTGTTGGCTTTCGCCGCCCCCTTAGATTAGTTCCCTGTGCCTCTGTCCAGCAGAGCCATTGAAGTGATCCCTGGGGTAAACTTTCTGTTTCCCATCCACTAGTCAAGGTTTCTCTTGAAGAAGGTTAGCGAGGAGCTCTGCCTAATGTAGATTGGAATCTTTTTCCAGAGCATGGGAAGTCTCTGGGATAGGAGTCTATCCCTCTAGCATGTCCTATTTATTGTTGTGGTGAGGTTTAGATCCCTGGAGTGTGTGGCTCGAGGGGGTATGGTTTTCTTTTGGTGGAGCATGTCCATCAATTCTGGGTTGGACATGGCCTTGTATGTCAGGCAGAGATCACCTCTGAGTAGGCAGTATGCAACCGAGTACAGCTGGAGTTTCTTCAGTCGAGCTGCATAGGGCATCTGCTTGAGGCCAGTGATCCTCTTAGTGGAGGTACTTCTGTGGTCTTTCCAGTTGTTGCAGGTGTCTTGTAAGGTACATCTCAAATGGGGCATTGTACTCTATGATGGGCCTGAGGAGTGATGCGTAAAGGAGCCCAATGACCTCTTTCAAACTGGATGCAAACCCTTTTGTGATTAGGTGGGCCACATAGAAGGATTTTCTAACCAGTATGGCAATGTGGTTATCAAGGGTGAGGTTACTATCTACTTGGATCCCCAGATCCCTTGTTATGTCTTCCATATTTAGGGAGCTACCACATGTGATAGTTTGTGGGTACTTTGTTTTTTCCAAAGGGGATGACTATGCACTTTTTGGCATTTAGCTCAAGGCCATGGTTTTGACACCAGGTATCTGTCTCAGTGAGACCCTTTTGGAGGATGCCTGTGTCAGCAGGAGAGTCAAATATAGCCCCTAGTTTGCAGTCATCTGCGAACTTGGTCAGCCTTAGTCCTCCTGTGCTTGCCTGTACCTCTGAGAAGTATATGCTGAACAGGAGGGGTCCTAGGACTGAGCCCTGGGGAACGCCACTTGTAACTGGTTTAGAATCAGACCTAGGTCCCACAGCTCTTACCATGTGGGTTCTGTCCATGAGCCAGTTGACAACCCATCTTGTGATGTAGGGGTTTATGTTCAGGCTGGTGAGCTTATCTATAATACCTGAATGGGGAATGGTGTCGAAGGCCTTTGTGAGGTCTTGGTAGGCTGTGTGGACCACCTTTCCCTCATCTATAGCCTTTGTAATTGTCTCAAAGAAGTTCACCAGGTTTAGGAGGCATGATCTGCCCTTACCAAAGCCAAACTGGGTAGAATCCAGTGTTTGGAGGTTCCCAATGTCTCTGTTAATGAGATCCATGATGATGTGCTCCATAGCTTTGCAGACTATGCTAGTCAGGCTCATAGGGCAATAGTTCCCGGGGTCCATTGTGGCTCCACCTTTGTGGAGCAGAATAACTGTTGCTGTGCGCCACTCTGTGGGCACATAGCCTGTGGAGAGGCTGAGTTTAAACAGTGTGTTTATGTGAGAGGTTAGTTCATCTTTGAGCTTGTGTAGAACGCAGCCTGGGACACCATCCAGTCCCATTGATGCTGTGTTTTTGGCTTTGCAGAGGGCAGTTTTAACCTGAGTGTCTGTGATTTTAGGGGCACTACATTCTTCTGGTATAGTTATGGGCCCTTTTGGGGGTGAGATGGAGTGAAGTTTGCACTGAACCTGTCTGCCAGGATATTGGCTATATCGGTCGGTTCAGTGTATGTTGTGCCATTCTGCACTAACTCCAAGCAGATCTGTTGCCACTTAGATTCTTGACATAGCTAAAGAATGCTTTGTGGTTATCTTTGGAGTTCATGGCAATTTTTCTTTTGAAGCTAGCCTTGGATGATTTTATGAGGGAACATAGTTTCTTGCTGATACTGATCAGGGATGTCTTCACTTCATGGGATTTTACTCTTTTCTGTACTTGTTTCCTCCTTCTATTGTATAGCTTGTTTATGGCAGGGGTCCACCAGACTGGTTTCCTTTTCTTGGAGGAGTGAGTCTTGGTTTTGTTTGGGATAGCACAATCCATGCATTCTTGTAGATGCCCGTGGAGTGCATTAGTAAAGGATTCTGCAGCTTGGACAGCATTATCCTTTAGCATGGGGGCTTTGAAACTTCCCACCTTGGTCTTATGTAACGTGAAGTTTGCTTTTGAAAAGCTTTTCACTGTGTTTTTTTTGACTGGGGGTGGTGGCGGAATATGGATATCCAGAGTGATTAGTTTATGGTCAGATCTAACCAACGAGGGGTTGAAATCCGGTGTGGAACACCAGTCGCCCATGTTGGTGATGACCAGGTCCAATATGTTGTCACCTCTGGTGGGTGTGTTGACCAGTTGATCCAAGGCATTTGAGTTTATAAATTCTAGGAAATGTTTGGCAAGGGAGTTTGTACTTGAGTAGCTCTCCCAGTTAATGTTTGGATAATTGAAATCACCCAATATCAAGGTGTTTGGTAGGACCTTTATGTTTCCCAGTGTTTCCTGGAATGCGGAGTGGGGGTCCTGGGACATGGTGGGTGATCTGTAGCAACTTGCAAGCTATAATTTGAATAGCCATTTTGCCCATTGTTAGTTGCACGTGGATGATCTCTGAAGCATCGTGCTGTGCCACTAACCTTGAGGTGTGGGTATCCTTGATGAATATGGATACTCCCTCACCTTTTGTATTTCAGTCTGTGTTTTGTGGCCAAAATGTATGGTATGAGTTGTAGCCTGGTAGTGCTAGGGTGCTCTCTGGAGCCTTAAACCAGGTTTCTGTTACTGCACATATATCAATTTTCCTCCATACTGAGGAGTGTCTCAAGTGCGTGCATTTTGAGGTTTAGACAGCTGTCATTGAGTAGCATTATCCTCAGTTTTTTGTTACTTGTGCTATTTATGGTGGTGGGTTTGTCTTTTGAGCCTTGCCTAAAAAAAGGCACTATGGGGGTGGCAATATATGGCACAAAGACACTCTACTGTATCATTCAAAAATGGGTCAGGCAAGTACACTTCCAAAATCCAATGGACAGCAGTAACAAATGTTACAAATTCAACTGAAATCATGAAGAGCTCCAGAAAGATCCCAACACCAGAGGCATTACAGTTACAACTGATGACAATACTAGACTTGCAGCAATAATGCTATTGATGCATGCACAGATATGTCAGATCAAGCAGGTTCTGGTAAAGCATTTACGGAGCAGTCAAACAATGCAGGCATGACCTACAAAACATGACACTATTGACATAGGCTGATAAATACACTTTGTCCTTACTTTTAACAGCTGGATGCTTCAACAGTGGCAACGCTATATTTTACAAGGTATACTTAAAGTCAACATAATAGTAAGACAAAGGTTCATGAGATATCTCATAGCAGAAGGTTTCAAATGTGAGAGCCACAAGTGGCACGTTTGAAATACTTCTGAATGAATGAATTAATTAATTAATTTATAAGTACTTCCAAATGTTAATGCTTTCATTCTGACACATCTAGAAAAACCCATTAGATTTATATGTTTTCCGATCTATCATGCAATGCAGATGTAACAAATGTTTGGTGAAAGTCTCTAAAAGTTCCATATATAGCTGCATAGAATCATGTTGGTCCACATATCCAAATCTCTCCTTTTGTAAATGCTCATACCAAACACGATATGGTCACCCACAAATGCATGAACACCATCACACAATTATATAAAGGACTGCTATACACTGTCTGTATATGCAAAGCAACCCTGTCACATCTAGATGCTCCACACTGACAACTGACATGAGGAACATGACTGCTGTGGTAATTACTTTAGAGCTTTCCAAGCTTTTCAGAGTCTTGAGTAAAATATCCTGGGTTAGCAAGGCTCAGTGCAGGTTATAAGAACCAATAAGGGAAGAATACAATAAAAAAGCAATTAAATCAGATAGTAGAGAGCCTTTGTCATTTCACTGCTGTCTCAACACCATGGCTATCAACCTCCTATCTCTAAAATGTGGATCACTGCATCTCATAATAAGGAACAAATGGGAAATGTGAACATTTAGTGACAATGTGCTAACACCTTCAATGAAGAAAGCACAAAACATGTTTAAAATGTCTTACTTTAAACTTATACAAACTTCTTTTGCTTAGTCTCATGATTCAATATTATTTCCCATTAATATTAGTTAACAAATCTTCACCATGAATGTGTGACAGGCATTTCAATATGGAATATGGAATTTTTAAGGCTCAGAATGAGGAACATTCCTGATAATGAGGTACACTTGAGAGGTATCCTCAACAGTATGAATCAAGTCATAGGTCCAGAGTCCCAGTTTGGATAGGAACTTGATAGATTTTAATTTTGTTAAACAGTGGGGGCAGAGGAGAAGTGTGATTACTGCAACAAATAGGAAGAGCAATATGCAAAATAGCAGTGAGCAGGGGGATTGGTAAGTCATAACAATGTAACAATCAAAGGGCCCACAGTAAGTATGTAAGCTCAGCTTTAAACAGACAAGTACTACACAGCTCAACTAAGTTTACAACAAAATTACCATTAAAGCAGTTGAATAATCACAAATCTTGCAAAACAATCACAATGTTGCCACTAGTGAAATGAGCTCTATGACATTATGGCACAGACAGAAATTGCCACTGAATGTAATTATGATAAAAAACAGTTTAAGGTTTATAGCTGCATTGATAAGAACACATCCTAAGTAAATCAAAATACTCCCACTATTGTGACCAGATCTACAAGAGTATGGCACAAACCAGGCAAATATTACCAGGTAATGTAATTATGATAAAAAAGCAGAAAAAAAAATCTATAAATACACAAATGAGACACAGATGCTGATTTAACACAATACTGCCAGTATAGCGTTGTCGCCTCACAGTAAGACACTGTCCAGTTCGATTCTCAGCTAGAGCATCTTCTGCGTGGAGACGTGTGAATGGGCGTACCTTCGTTGAAGGTTGTGCGTCAGGACTGGTAACTCGGCATGTAAAAATCAACTACTAATCATTGGCGGACCGGAGTTCCGCTGTGGCGACCCCTAACTGGGAAAAGCCGAAAGACACAAACAAATTAGAAATAAAACTACAAGAATATAACCCTAAACCAGGCATCAAATACAAGTGGTGCTTTCTTAGATTAAGAACATGCAAAATAGATTACAAGCAGAAAAAAGTATAGAAACACAGGCAATTTGAAGTGCTGCAGTATTTAACAATAAAGAATGAAATAACAGATTTATTTCTTATATTTTTATTGACAAATTCATTTCCAAGCTACTCAGACTATTGAATAAAAGACCCTGGTGGGCACAGCTCAGCACAGGTTATACGAAATGAACTACAGATAAAAAGTGATATAGTTTAAGTGCTCTAGAGAAAGAATAGATGTACATAGTAGCAGTATGGTAACAGGTGAAGGCAAGGGCTTGTAGACAGAGAAGTAAGGTTTAGGAGAAGTATAAAAATATCAAGGACAAAATAAGCTTTTAAAGTATGTGAGAATAATAAACCATACTCATATATTAATAATTGTTCTACAGTATTTAAATAGATTACAGTGCAATAGACAGGGAATTTTTTCATAGCAGTGTTTATGTAATGTCCCATTATGGCCACGGTAAAAGAGTGCTGATGTGGGATTTGCATAGTTATTTGAAATTGACTTGGATGGAATTTTATCTTAGGTTGGAAGTGAGTTCCATTCATTGACTATAAAAATATATGGTGTTCTAGCTCTAAGTCTTGTTTTAATTCTATGCATCTGTAATAGATGTGTATTGGAAGAACAAAATGATCTGTTATCTATGCACCACACAAGTGTTGAACTTAGTGCTGGGCAATGGCTGTGCACAAGTTTAATCATGAATGCAAGGCTGAACATTTAGCTTGTTTTACTGAAATGTGTTCAGTTTCATTTGTTTAGGATTACGCATGGGGTAAGAGTTGTGTTTGGCTGTGCATTTGGTGAAATGTTCCACTTTTAACATTTGTTTAAATTCTTGTTCTGCTGCTCCAGTTTTCCTTTGAGAGCTTGTTAATGAAAATGTCCAGTGAAATAATAGTTCACCAAAGTCAGAATCAATGGAACTATAGGGAGGGCTTCTAGCTACTCTGTGTTACTGGGCCATTTAATGGACCTGTAAATTATTGCAGCTGGAAAAATGAACCAAGACCTCAGAAGGGCTCTAGCCTCCTTTGCTATTGACCAATATTTTTTTTAAATAATATTTATTTTCATTTTTTTATTTAAATAAAACACAGTCATTTCCATTCTTACAGCATGACCATCGGTGACTGTTATACATTGTAGTCAATATAGTAACATGTAGGTCATAAAACATATCTGTTTACACTATATATAAAGATGCTTTCTCATTCAGTTTCATTGTTATAAAAACAGCCCATACAATAAGGATTTCAAGTCCATAGTTTGATTGTGATCATGTGCATATTTGCAGGTTCCTTTGTACCTTGTTACTATGTAGTATGTATGATGTTCTATGCTAATATGATGTTAAACGTTTGTTCCCAAATTTCTTGCGCTTTCATATTTTTGTTTCTTTTATCCATTACTATTTATGGGCTAAAATAAGTTTTATAGCTATTTTTTTGAATCCCTCCCAAGATATATTTGTAGGGTCTAACCATTTGAGAGCTATGTATAACTTCACTAGTAAAAAAATTATTATAAGTATTTTGCTTGTTTTCCTGATAAGTTAGATGGACGAATATGTAGAAGGGTAAATTCCCATGTTGGTGTTGATGTTTGATATCCCATTTTTTGCAGTTGTATGAGCGAATTCCAGAGTTTGTACACACATTTGTAACTCCAAAATATATGCATTAAGTCTGCTACCTGGTCCTTGCAGTGTGCGCAGTATGGTGATTTGGATGCATTGAATTTGTGGAGTATTGCGGGTGTGAAATATGCATTATTATTTATCATGAGCTGCGTGTATGACAGTTTTTTAAGGGGTATACTTTTCAGTGTTAGATTGATTGATTGCATGACTTATTTGCTGGTCATCTATGGATGGTTTTAATTTTCTCCAGTAGTTATAGAAAAGTAGGTCCTTCTGAAATTTGATTTCGCCTATCATTTTATATGAGTTAGATATTGTTTTCCTTGTTGTAAGAATAGTCTTCCAAAGCAGAGTACAGTTTTCCATGTCATTATTAAGTATAGTAAAGTTTTGGAGGTAGCTGGAACACAACTCTGATTTGTCTTAGAATTATTATAAATGATTTGGGTAGATTTAGGTTACTTCTCATTTCTTGGGTTGTACAGTTAAGGTATGGGTAGACATCTTGGATTATTTTGTCCTTTAATCAAGGAAAAGAGTGAAGGTCTAGCATTTTATTTTTTTTTTAGATTTCGATTTTTATGGATGGGTTGTAGTGTTACCATAGCTTGCCCAAGGTTTAAGGAATGAAAGAGTTGTTGTGTTATATTTATAGAATGGTTTAAGGGACCTATAATGTTATAGGTTTGTATATCTTTTTTGATTAAAAAGGGAAGCACTTTGGGATTGATGCCTAGTGCTTTAACGTACCTAAAGAATATTGTCACCCAAGGAGGTGACCAAGTTTTCATTGTCGGGTTATGCTCTGCTATTCTCAATATTCTGTTAGTGTTGATACTAGAGTAATACATTTTAAAATCTGGCAGGTTCAGACCACCTTTGCTCTTGGGAAGTGTTAGTTTCTGATACGAAATTCTGTTTTTTTTTTTTGGGTTCCTATATGAATTTTGCTAGGAAGGTATGAATTTGTTTGAAAAATGTATTATGTATAGTTATCTGTGATGTCATGAATATATATATATATATATGTTAGTCTAGGTTAAATGTTCATTTTGATTATTGATACTTTGGCCAGAAAAGGTAGCTTAAGGTTATTCCACCTTTTACAGTCTTGTATTATGCTTTGCCATTTAAGAGTTATGTTATCCTGGTAGAATTCCTTGTTGCTCTGGAAGAAAGTAATTCCCAGATATTTAGTTTCTTCTTTAATTTGTATTGTATCCATTAGTGGTATTAATGAGATAAGTTTGGATTGTCTTAAGAGGAAAATATTAGTTTTATTGAGGTTTAATTTGTAGTTAGACACGACTGAAAATTATTCAATTGCAATTACTATTTTGATTATGTCTGAGTCTGGTATAGTGAAGTATATGTTCAGATCATCTGCGAAGGCAGTGAGATATACTTTGAAGTTGTGTGTTGAGGGGGGTTATGGTATGTATTTTTTTAATATAAAGAAACAGGGGTTCTAGGTGTAGGTTGAATAGAAAGGGTGATAACATACATTATTGTCTTGTTCTGTTTTTTATCATAATTCTATTTGACCATGTTTTATTTATATATAGGGATGTGTATGGATTGCTATAGAGAATTTGGATGATCTGAATGAAATTGATAGGTATGTCAAAATAAGGAAATGTTTGAAGTAAAAATTCTAGGATGACCCTGTCAAATGCCTTGTGGGCATCTACTACCATTGCATAGATATTAATATTCCTCTGATTTGCAAAATATATTAATGCATCCAATGTTAGAGTGTTGTCACTGGTCTGTCTTTGTGGTGTGAACCCAGATTGCTCTGGAGAAATGATTTTCTCCATCAGGTTTTTTAATCTATTTGTGAGTAATGAGGTCAGAATCTTTATATCTATATTTAAAAGGGAGATGGGTCTATAACTATCTGGGTTTTTGGGATCTGCGTGTTCTTTTAGTATGAAAATAGTTTTGGAGGCATTGAAGTGAATATCATTTATGTTGTTATTTATTATATAGTTCAGTACATAGTATACTAGTTTAGCAATTAGGGGGTGAAAGTTTTATAAAATTCTGATGTAATTCCATCCGGTCCTGGGGCCTTATGTGACTTAAAATGTTTAATTGTTGCGCTTATCTCATTGATGGAAATAGGTTCTGTTAGTTTTTTTTTGTTGATCTAAATCTAGTTTAGGGAATTTTAGTTTTTGAAGAAAACGCTCTCGGTCTTCCTTAGAGGTTTGTAATGTTTGTTCTCCATAGATTTGAGAGTATATTTGTTCGAATACTTTGACAAAATGCTATCCTCTCCCCTCTCTCCAAGATACTTGAAAAATGTATCAGCACCCAGGTCTCCAACTACCTCCTAGCTAATAATCTCCTCAACAAAATCCAACATGGTTTCAGGCCATATCATAGCACTATCTCCACTCTGCTCTCCTTCACCAACACTATACTTCATCAAAAAAAAACAACGGCCTCTTCTCTACTGCCGTATGTCTAGATCTCTCAAAGGCCATTGACATGGTATCTCATGAGCTACTACTCTCTACTGTCCCCAAACTTTCCTTCTCATAATCAGCCTGCAATTGGTTCCACAGCTATCTACACGGATGCCAGCAATCAGTAATCTGGGATGGTAACCTATCACCTTGCCTCCCAGTTACTGTCGGAGTTCCCCAAGGGTCTATCCTTGTCCCTCTGCTATTCTCACTTTTCACTAACAGCCTAAATACTGCCACCACACAAGCATATCTTATACAGTACACAGATGACTCTACTCTCATCTGCTCTGCCCTCACTCTACCAGAACTACAACAAATCACACAGGAATCATTCTCTTCTGTAGAATGCTGGCTGTCCAATGCTCAGCTCCTACTCAACCCAAGTAAGACAAAGCTTCTTCTGTTCCAACCTTCCAAAGCCACCCAAAACACCCCCCACTTCAACATTCTCACCAAAGACAATACCATCATCTCTCCATCAGAACACACAAAATTACTCAGTGTGGAAATAGACAACAAACTTAGATTTGACATCCACATATCTCTCACAATAAAAAAAGTTCACAAGAAACTTGGTGCATTATATCAAAGCCACCAAGGTGGCTAGAATCTACATAGCCAATTCCCAGCTAATCTCCACCCTACTCTATTCATCCCCCATACTTACCAACCTTAGACACACAGACCTATACAAGATGGATGCTTGTTACAACAAAATTGCTAAATATGCCACTGGAACCTCCTACCACAGCCATCATTGTACTTCGTTAAAGAACTAAGCTGGCTAGAACTCCCACAACTTCTTCACTTTAATCAACTCACCCTCGCTCATAAACTTATTAACCACCCCCATAACATCCCTTCCCTTCAAACCCTTCTCCACCCCTATCACTCCACTAGGCCCCTAAGATCAAGCAACAAAAATCAGCTCACTGTTATCAAACCCAAAAACTCAGCAGAAGAAGACATATTTTCCTGTACCATATCTAAACTTTGAAACAATCTTCCACCCTCTATAACTACTCTACCTTCCATCAGCCTTTTCAAGACTGCACTCAAATTCCACTTAAATTTGCACTGGCTTTGTCCTTGTTCTAATCCAGACTAACACCCCCTTACCCCCCTCCTAGACTCTTAGCCCAACTATACTACCACCACTACTAACCACAGTCAGAATTAGCTGGTTGTCTTTACATACTTTAAAATCTTGTCTAACAACTTTGTTACCAATATTATAAACAACAAGAAACTATCTTAACTTGCAACATTTACTGTAGATACTGTTGATAATCAATATCTTGTTATTGTATTAAAGCCAACAACCTGCACTGTTGTTTACTATTGCTTCAACTTTGTATCTCTATTTATCATGTACATGATGTGGAGTTTTTCTCCCTGGGCATCTGCTGAAAAAAGACTTGCGTCGAGTCGGAATTTCCCAGTAAACAAATGTAAATAAATAAATAAATAAGTACATACATACATTTCTTCATTTCTTGTGTAGTTTTTATCCTTGTAATTTATTTCTGATATATTTGATGTGGTTTTGTGTTGAGAGATGATTCAGGTCAAGGCTCTGGATGGTATTTAGGCTTCCTCTGCATAATTAGCTAACATTCTTACCTCATAAAATGACAGATTTCTGGTTTCTAACATATAGAGGTCTCTTTTGTAATTTTAGGAGATCAACTTCAGTTTGGCTATTAGGGTTATTCAGTAGTTCTCTTTCTAGTTGTTCTATTTTGCCTTTCAATGTATACTCCTCTTTTAGTTGTATTTTTTATAATATGCTGTTTTTTTGATGAATGTTCCTCTGATTTGTGATTTGGCTGCAACCCATTCTATGTCTTTTGGGACTTGGGATCTAGAGATATTTGCAAGGGTTGTCTTTAATATTTCTTCAACTTCTTTTATTACATCTGTTTTGATGAACAGGTTAGGATTTAATGACCGGTTATGACCTCTGTTAGCTAAGTACATTTTTTTGTTCCAGTTGATAAACAATGTGACTTTGGAATGATCCGAGAACAGCCTAGTATGTATAACTGTTGTTGGATCCATGTTAATGAGTACGTGAGATTCAAAAAAAGTCTATTATTGATCACATTTTGTGGCACTGAAAGTAGAATGTGAATTTCCAGGACTTATTCTCTTTATTCCCATATTTAAAAAGGTCATATAGTTTAATATCTTGTTTAAGTTCATTTAGAGCTATTGTGGCTTGTTTAGTAATTGTTTTAATCTGGTTAGATTTGTCTTTTTCTGGGTTTTGATATGTGTTCCAGTCACCCCCAGTTATTAGGTAGTGATTGTTAAGTTGGTTTAGAATTGAGTAAAGTGACATAAAAAAGTGATGGTTGCTACGGGGTGCATAAAAATTAAGCAGCATTATGGGTTTTGATCATCCTGGGTTGGTAAATGTTACATAACACCATCTTCCCTCTTTGTCCACTTTAGTCAAAAGTATCTTGTCTTGGAATTGATTTTTAATTATTATGGCAATCCCAGCACTGTTTGCTTTATCCCCTCTTGCTATAATTTGTCTTATCCATTTTTTCTCCAATTTCTGTTCATTGTTCTGTAGTTAAGTGTGCTTCATGTATTAATATAAGATTGGCTTTGGTTTTCAGGGTAAGATGGAAAAATAATTTTCTTTTTTCTTTATTTTGGAGTCCTTTAACATTCCACATCTCTATTTCCCACATTTATTTGTTAAGTATGCTTGTTCTACATGACTTGTATGTTAGTTTGGTTTTATAGTCTTTGTATGTGATGTTGATATGTGTTTTTGGAAAGCATCTAACTATTCCCGTCCCTACCCTGTGCCTACCCACTGTACCCCTGGACCAGGAATAAAAGGGGGAATAAAGTGAGAAATTAACGTATACTTTTGGTTCTGTTTTTTCTTTGTGTATAGGTTGAAAGCATGTTAACCTCCTTACGTTACTATATAAACTATGGACAAAGCTTAACAAACTAGTTCCCTAAAAAACACTGCTGTGAAATATCCCTAGTCTCTTCCTTTAAACTATTATACAATTATAGTATTATGGTTACAGCACAGAACTTATAGCTTTTTAGCATGTGGCTTATTCCTTCTAATAATGCATTTTAAACAACTCATTTTAAATCCTCAGTTAGCTATAACAAGATATACAACAATGTAGCATAGATTTTAAGGCATACTTGTCTTGTTTACATTTTCCTTTTCCTTAGTCTTCTCTTACCTTCCCCTCTCCTTTAAACAGTTTTTCTCCTCTACTTCAGTGCCTATACAGACTTCTGGGACAATCTATAGCAGATTCCCGGGAAAAAAATGTTATTGGCACCTATAATCAGAAGTAGGAAAATGGGTTAGAGAGAGAAAAAAATGTTTTCAGGCTTAGCCAGGTATATATTCTGCCAAAGCCTACATATTTAGATTATGTTTATATTTCCTGCAGTCAAATAGTTTATAGTTGTGTGTTCTTGTATTTTCCTTTTCTAAAATGCATTTACACTTTATTTATCTTCATTCAAGTCAAACATCATTATTTTTGTCATACATCCTTAAGATAGGCTAGTTCTGACAGTCTCTCATGTAGTAATAAAGTCTGGATTATTTATGATAAGTCTTAGCAAGAGATTCACATTCTTATTGGTTGTTTTGATAAAATCATATCTTATTCTTCAGATTCTTGCTTTGCAGGTTTCTGGTCATCTTTCAGTCTGGTTTACCTTATTATCTTGTTTAGGTCGATTTATGGGAGTCTTTGGCAAGATTAACTTCTTAAACTTGCTTCATCTTCATTCCAGGTCATTTTTAGTTTGTAGTGGAGCCCTTGAGGTCGAAGGAAGAATGATTATGCATACCAGAGTCCCAGGAAGTGATTCCTTCCTATAAATTACGCATTGGAAATGGCAGTTGAATGTTGGTTCCTACCTGTTTTTCATTTCCCTTTCCTGTGCTCCTTGTGGCTCCAATCATTGATTTAAGGGCCTAGGCAGTAAGGTTCATAGGTTCATAGGTAGGTACTAGGCTATAGGCCCAATGGCCTATGTAAGCCTAGCCAACAAGGTTCCCTGGCTTATGACACCCAAGAAAGTTATTTTCCTGTGCCACTATCAAGCAGAGACACATATGTGATCCCAGTGGTGTATTTCCTATTTCCCATCCACTCATCAATATTTTTCTTGAAGAGTGCTAATGAAGAACTTTGCTTGACATAGATGGGTAGCCTGTTCCAGAGTATGGGAAGTCTCTGGGACAGGAATTTATCCCTCCAGCATGTCCTGTTTATTGTGGTGACAAGGTTTTGGTCCCTAGAGCATATAGCTCAGAGGGATTGGGATTTCTTTAGGTGTAGCATGTCCAACAGCTCTGGGTTTGACATTGCTTTATATGTTAGGCAGAGATCACCTCGGAGTAGGCAATATGCTACAGAGTAAAGCTGGAGTTTTTTGAGACGGCCAGTGTAGGGCATTTGTTTGAGGCCAGTAATCCTCTTTGTGAGGTACTTCTGTGGCCTTTCTGTGGTAAGGGAAAGCTCTCAGGGTTGAATCCCATCCAAAATGGTCATGATTCGGTCTGTTTTTCACTCGAGGGATGCCTACAACTTTTTTGTTGTTTTATTTCATGTCTGGAGGTGGAATCTCCTTGAAAACAGATAGGAATGTCTCTTTTGCCTCTTTGAGGTTAGCGACCATGTATTTAACCTCTTTAACATTGAAAATTAGTTGATCTGGATATTTCATCTGGAATTTGATTTTCTTTTCTATCAGAAACCTGCAATATGGAGACAGAAGTTGCCTTGCTTGCCTTTTCTGGATGGGAAAGTCCTGAGCATAGGAAATTTTATTATTATTCCAGGTGAGTGTACCTTTCTTCTTGGCTTCAAATAGGATTCTATTTACATAATGGTAGTTTAACATTTTAATATAAACAGGTCTTGGTCTCAGTGATGATTGTGTTTTTCTCAGAGCTCTGTGGGCTCTATTATCACTTGCTGAGTTTCTTCAGGGTCATCCAGCAGGAATTTTGTTATGAGTTTGATAGTTGGTTTTAGATTATTATGTGACACAGTTTCAGGGATTCCTCTGATGATAATGTTCTTTCTTCGTGACCTTGCCTCAAGGTCAGTCATTTTTGTTTGTAGACTTTGCAGATCTTTGTCATGGGAATCAGTTCTTTGAGCAACAGAGTTTATTCTTATTTCATTTTCTAGTATTTTTGCCTCAGATTTTTCCATTCTAGTTAGTATTTGGTTAAAAGAATCACCAAATGTTTGAAATTGTAAAGATAGTTCCTGTATTGCTTGCTGAATAGGTAATAAAGCAGTTTTAATGTCTTCCTGGGTAGCTGGCTGGTCTGCCTTGGTTTTGCCTGTAGATTTAGTATTATCTGATTGTTTATTTGTCCTTAGTTTTTTTGGAGTTGTATCTTTATCTGGTGAGGCTAGTACCGAGAATTTGGTTTTAGTTGTTACAGTGTCCATATTACTTTCTTCTTTTGACATCCTGCTACTTGGTACTTTTTCAGACTTTGTATATGAGTGCAGGGCCTCAGTACCACACGGCTTCAGTTGTTTATAAGATCTTCGATAATCCTGTTGTTTTTAAAAGGAATCTGCTGCTATTTTGTCTTCCTTTGATTGCTGTTTGTTATCTGGAATAGATGTTCAGTCTTATTTCTGCATTTTTTATTCTGTGATTTCTTCTGGGTTTATTTTAATCCAGGGTATTTCAGAGAGCTAGGTGTTAGCAGTGCTCACAGAAAAGCAGCCATCTTGAACCATTGGCCAATATTTTTTAACTGCACTGTGCTTTTGATCAACTTCTCAGATCAACAGCATAGTGCATCTAGAAAAATGGACCAACTCCATAGTGCAGGTAGAAACTGGCACTGTCAACAGTATACGCTACAGTTACTGATTGGGTGCAAATGCAGGTAAAAGGATTCATTTAAGAAGCGGCAGCTGGTGCTGTAACTACTTAAATGAATGTGATTACATAGATTTATTATACTTATAGGAAGTAGCTTGTATGTGTCTATATTACATAATCAAACTTTTAAAAGTTCGAACGTCATATGGTCAACACCATATGATCGAACTTTTAAAAGTTGAAAAATGTAATTAAAAAAAATGAACCAAAGAAAAAACCTACCTGAATGGTTTAAGCAGGGGGCTCAAGCACCCTTGCACCCCCATGTGGGGGGCTGCTCTACCCACACCCCCCGCTCTTTAAATATACCAACTCCAAGATCACACTACAGTGCAGAAAAGGGAAACCTTCCCATTCTGCACTGTACAGAGATCTCTGTTGAATTGTTTGAACTTTTAAAAGTTCGATCATATGGTGTCGACCATATGATGTTTGAACTTTTAAGAGTTCAACAATGTGATATAGACCTGCTTGTATGAAGCTGTTTGCAGTTGATTCTTTCATCTTTGTTAAGTTTGGAAGAACATTTTAGGGTATACAGCTTCATGTTGAGTGGGTGCACTTATTTTGGAACCTCTGTTCCAATTTTAATGGCCAAAGCTATGGTTATTTTGTGCAGAGGTTGACTAGTATGATTATAGGCAGACCTTTGCTTGCCATTGATTGTCTTGTTCAAGCTATTAGTTGCACATATTTCACAAAAAATGGGCCTAAATAGAGTTGGCCCATTGTAGTCCTAGTTGATAAGATAGGTATTTACTTACTTAATAAAAGAACGTGTTTTTATGTATTTTACATGGGTGTATTTGTAGGATGATGCTATTTTGATGACAGTGTTGTTGATCAGAACTGCTGTTCTCTTGCTTGTTTCAGTTACATAGCTTAAAATTCATAATGATTTCAAAAATGTTATCTTTGTATCTCCATAAATCAAATAATCGCAAATACCAGAACCAGGGATCGAAATCATTACCAGCAGATAAACATGTTCGATAGGTTCATCACACAGTGTATCCCAATCTCTGCAAAAGACTGTCTCTACAAACTGATTAGTGTGATACACTATCATCCTTCATATGGGACCTGGATGACTGGACAGGGGTTCACACATTCACCCCAAGCTTATATACCCAGGAGTGAGTTTGACGTAATGGTCTTCCCATCATAAACAAAATGTATAGTGTTTGGTTCTGCCTGTAGGATCCTGACTAGGCTTAAAATGGCCCTTTGGGGCAGGTAGCCTAGTATAAAACCAATGTTGTTTCAACTAAGATTACATGCAATCTGACAGTGGGTACTGGCAAGGTATAAATGATGTGATCCTATAAGCCTTGGTTTCTTTACATTTAGTACTAGTTTACATTTTTTTAGCTACAAGAGAAATGTGTTGATGAAGTACTATATTTGTGAAATGAGTAATGAAGTATGTATATTACTACTACAGTTAGAATTATCATCTGCATATTACCAACATGTTGAGATATGTCATTAGTAAAAATAAAAACGGGTAATGGATGTAGTACAGAGCCCTGTAGTACTATTATGTCTGATGTACTGCTGTATATTTTCTTAGTACCTGCAAGGGCATACATACCTTTTGGTGATCAAACCTATTTTATAGGCTAAATAAGTCCAGTTAACAAGATCCAACTCTTGCATTCCAATTAATATAAAATGAACAGGGGCTATGGGTTTCAACTCCCACACTGCAGTCATCACAAATTTAAGTGGTGAAACCAGCAATGTGAAGTTGAACTCCATAATCAGTACAAGTTAATCTATGAAGGTCAATTGGCCTTAAGGTTGCATGGTAACTGTACACTGCTACTTTCTGTTCCAGTGAAGTTCTACAATACCCAAATGAACTTTATACTGGCTGTCCATGATTTTACTCACTTAAGAATGAGTCTAGTGCCTTCCAGTGCAGTCTTACCAACAGTGACTGGAACCTGACATAATTACTTTGTCTGCACTCTCACGAGTATTTTCTAGAATGAAGAGAGATAGGATGGTAACTCTTCAACACCAACACTCACTTCACATGGTTGTAGTAACACTTTAACCATTTAATGAAAATTAACAATACAAGAGCTTTTATTACTGTTTACCATTAAACTAAGCCACATTTTGAATTTTATATGGTAACAGTTAGTCCAAACTAGTTATCTTTCAAAGTGTGGTCACCACAGAGCTGAAAGGACATCAGCCAAATGCAGAAAATAAGCCACCAATCATTTGAAAGTGAATAATAACATGTTTAATTTGGAATGAATCATTTGAGCAAGTTTTACAAATAAATATGCAAACAGTACAAAACTTGCACATGGAAGTGAAAATAAACATCAAGATAGATAATGTTCAGAAAACACTAGATACCATCTAACTAGTCTTGGAATGTGATAACTAAAGTGATAAATGGTACCTTTACTGTCTGGCTATTAGAATCAGAACAACTTTTTGAATTCTATCAGGCATATGTAAGGTACTCTGCATATGCAAGTCCAAATAACAGCTCTTGTGGCTTTTGATTTGATTGGCATTTTTAAAGAAGGTTTGTTGTTTCTATAGTTACATGTCCACAGAGGAAGGGCAATGAAATAATTTTGGATCTAGATCATCTTCTTCACGCAGCATTAAACTTGCAACAGTGCACATATTTGCAACAAAGGGAATACTTTCCTTTAAAAACTGTCTGCCTTAGTACAACTTAATTCACTTTTCATGTATTTGTCTCTGAAAGAACAGTATAATTTTTTAAAGTTTATTACAGGCTTCTCACTCTGGGAAGTTGAAGAAATCAGATTTCATGGCAATATCCTACTAGAAAAAACACAGGAAGGATGTGCATTTCACAAAGAAGGTAGCCCAGACCAGACATGAACTGCAGAACAAAATAGTTCTAAATTTGACTTTCAGGAGACGTTTCTGAAGATGATATATGTTTCTCATTGTGTTTGTCTATCTCATTTATATCTGGTTATGTGACTAATGACTGACACATTATCCCAGTACACACTAGGAAATGTAACTCTGCCACATTATTCACAGAGCCATTTATTTCTTGGAGCAATCCATATCTGTATATTACAAGGGTAGTACCTAACCTAACCTGTCTTCTGTCACCTTTGAACTACCAGTTCATTTATATATTCCCTCTAATTCTTGTTATTTTCTTAGGCACTTCATCTCTGTCTACTGATAATGGACATATATGCCACTTTTTTCACTTTGCTGAAAAAATAATTTGTATTTAAAAAATTACTTTATTCAGTTTCTTGTTCTGCAGTATATAATAGTATATTTTGTGTTTGCCTGTTGTGGTTACTTTTTTATTCTAAGTTTATTGTTATCATAACATTAATCTTGCAAAGCCAAAATAACAAGCAAATAACAGCAGAATGCCCCTGTAATTATACCTACTTTGTCTGTGCATATCAGATGTCCAATTAAGTAGCCCATCTTACTTTACACAAAAGCATGCAAATGCTGCAAATCCAAAAAAGTGACCATTTAAAGTGAAGAAATGACAAGGGGGATAGTTGCTTATATCCAAACAACTACAGCCCTACTCAGCAATTACTGTCACTTCTTTGAACAATTCACATGTCGCATTATGATAAAAGAGGATGGCCGTTAAATGTATTTCACCCTTGCTCCATGCAAACAGTTGCTACACAATATAGTATTCCCTATAGCTTCACAAACAACACAAAGCCAGAATAATGAGTAAACAGCAGCAACTGTTCATTTCTCTCCACAGACAACCCCAGTAATTATAGCTACTGTTTGTATCTCACATGACCAATTTTTATATATATATATATATATATATATATATATATATATATATATATATATATATATATTCTATCCTCGTCCAGCAATAGATCCCCACCACATCTCTCAAGTTTTCCTGATTTTTCCTGATAGTTTACCATGCCTATCATAAATGTTTTAATTTTCTGGAAATTCACTGAGGATTGCAGTAAGTTAATAAATCCATGCATTAAATGTTTGTTTTTCTTATTACTCATAAAAATGCATGTTGATGCAAAAAACCTGCTGTTTTTATTAGCTTATCAAAAACACTAACAAGAAAACTCCGAGGAACTCGTGGTGTTGCAGAGCATATTTTATTAATAATGTTAAAAACAAACAATGTTAAAAATAATTGCAATAAATTACTGATGAGCACTTTCATCTTGTGTAAAACCAAGACTTCATCAGATAAGCCCATTTTTCAAAAAAAAAAAACAAAACAAATTTAAATCCCAAAAACTAGTGACATAAAACTATGTAATCCACCTATTAAATACTCCAGTTCTTCACACACCTCCTCTCTTTTCCTAATATCCGAAATCCATTCAGTCATATCATAAAAATACTTATATTAAAACAATAAGAATATTCCCTGACACCATTTCAAATAGTAACCACTCATTTCCTTACAAAATTTACCACTTCAAGTCATTTCTCTAGTGCTTTTAATTTTAACACACTGGTGATTGAGACGTGCTTGTTCAAACCTGGATAGCTAGTTGCGTTCAACCACAGCTGTCAACAGAGTTCCTTCTTTTCAAGGATTGCCCAAGGTCTAACCCTCTCATTTTGCAGTATCTTTTCTAAGATAACAACCTTAAATGAATGCTTATTATACAAGGTAATGTGCTTAGCTAATGCATTATTTGCTTTATTTTTGCTAATTTCATAGCAGTATTCGTAGATGCATTCCTTAAGCGAATGTTCCACTTTATCTATGTAATATGTTGTGCTGACTTGGCATAATGCTGCATAAACAACACTCTTGGTGGAACAATCGCATCTATCATTAAAAAATAATCTATGTCCCCTTATGGTCACATTATCACAAAGTAAAATATATTTGCAGCAGTTACAGTGGCCGCAACATGGCATCCTACAAGTTACTGCAGTTTTTAGTTTATGAACCGGTTTCTCTAAAATGCTCTTTAAGGTTAAACCTTTTTTATATATAGTACAGGGGCAGTCATCTAATTTGTCACATATGCCAACGTCTTCCTTTACTTTCATTTTTTCACTCTCCAAGTTAAAGGTGGTGACACATCCACACTTATAGCAGTCTACTATCTTATTCATGTTTTTTCTGTAACTAAATTATTTTCACAATTCCTTAATAGAGGTTTAAAATGACCAGTGGCTCTTTTATTCATTACCTTTTCTTTTAAGTTGCTAATCAATTCAGGGGGGAATCCCCTACTTTCAAATATTAATTTTAGTTTATCACATTCCTCCAAAAAATCTTTAATTCTTGTCACCATTCTTGCTGCTCGCACAAATTGTCCTTTTATTACAGATATTTTTTTGCAAAAAGGATCTGCAGTACTGTAGTGGTAGAGAATGTTGGAGTACATTGGTTTTCTATAAATAGAAGTGACATAAACATTATTACTAACGTCCTTCTCTAACATCACATCCAAATAGGGAACCTTATATTTGTTTATCTGAGAATAACCCTAAGAAAGGGTGTAATACCATTAATGAATTCCTGAAATTTACTTAATTCAACTTACTACCCTTCCAAAGAATGAATATGTCATCCAGATATCATACATACATCGTTAAACAGTCCTTGAATTCACTATTCAGTAAAAATTTCCTTTCACAAACAACCATCACAATATTAGCAAAAAGAAAACTGCAACTTTCCCCCATTGCCACCCCTTCTTTTTGCTAAAAATATTTATCATCAAACAGTAGAAAAGTGCTTTTGCCATCAATTCTAAACATTCTTTATACAAATTAATTTTTGTTTGATCAATATTATGATAGAGTAAAAAAATTGCAAAACCAACTAAAGCCTTCCTCATGAAAGATTACAGTGCATATTTTACATCTATTGCAACTAGTATGTCATTAATATTAAATAACACAACATTTATTTTATTCAGGAAATCCCACAAGTCTCTACACCTTTGCGTTTCTTTTTCTATAAGATGTTTCAACTGATTGTCCAAAAATTTAGCACAAAACACAAGGAACTGACTCCCTAGCATCCACTATTGGGTCCAAAGGTGGGTCATTCAAGTCTTTATGGACTTTAGGGATTCCGAAAATGTTAGGAATGGTAGGGTAGTTAATGTTCAAATAATTAAATTCCTCAATTGTAATCCTAGCCTCTATAAACAGGTTTCTAATTTGTGTCCTGATGGTATTATATCCCTGTTTACCTCACTGAGACAAACAGGGGTATAAGTGTTGTCATTTCACAATTTGAACATTTTCTGATTATACATTTCTTTGCTCATTAGCACCATCATGCCACCCTTATCCAATTTCATAAATCTTATAGTCATTAATTTAATAAGTTCTAATTCCTCTAAATCATTTTCCCTAGTGTTAAAAGCATCATCAGTAGGGGTCCTTTTAAGCAAAAATCTAAATTCATTTTCACACATTTTTTTTTCAAATAGTTGGAGTGTGGGGTGGATAGGAGTATTAAAAGTGCTAGAAATTCTTAAACCAGTAACAGCTTGAGAAATGCTATTAAACATAATCTTAAAGTTCAATTTTCAAATATAGATCTTAAATTCCATTAATAATTGTGCAATACTATCATGTTAAGCAACCACAAAATTTAGTCCTTTTGCTAGTGTTTCAACAACTCTTTTACAAACTGGTGTTTGTGTGTAATTAAACACTTTAAAGTCCTTTTTATTGTTCATAATAATACAACAAGCTGTATCACCTAATGGCTCACAGTCTAAGTCAAAACTCCTCCAGTGGTCTACTCTTGTTGTAGCTGTAATGATTAGGTCTACTTGGGAAGCTGGGCGCAGTTCATTAAAGTTAATTGGATCCTTATCGAGTGAATAATTTTGTTCTGTTGCTACCAATTCCGTTGATTCTACTGGTTCATGTAAGTACGATTGGTAAAGTTCCTTTGTTTCTTCATCGATGGGTATGGTCTGTTGTTTGTTCTCTATTGATGTGACAATTGGGTTTACTAGGGAAGGTGTGTGCAGTTCATCAAGGTTGATGGAATCCTTATAAAGGAAATCTTCTTGTTTCATTACTACCAATTCCATTGATTCTACTCATTCACATAAACATGATTGGTGTGATTCTATTAGTTCTTGATCTGTGTGTGCGTGTGTGGGGGGGGGGGTCTGTAGTCTGTTCTCCATTGATTCATGTTTTTTTCCCCTCAACCTTTCTGACCTCCAAAATGGAGTATACTCCAACTGGTCTAAAAATGTCCTGTAGCATTCTGCTGTTCACTCAAATTCTTAGATACACCAGAATTATTATTAATGTTCTGTTCATTTTGAGGTTTGTGTGTATCATGAGTGTTAAACCTCTTATTCCCCAATACTTGTTTCAGTGGAGGTTTAGGATAAGCAGTCCCATTCAAATATTCCCAACAGTCTCTATCAAGTTGTTTACTTTTTTGATTCCAAATTTGTTGTAGTTTACCATCTATACTTGCAAATATTCTCCCTTAATTGTATTTATACTGCTCAAAGTCTGAACCACTCGTTATATTGCTATCAAGTTCAGTACTTTATTTAATCAACTCATCATTTATTAATATATTATTATGTTTAACCAAAATATTCATGTATTCAAAACTGTGCCTATTGAACATATTGATAATTTCCTTATGCAGTGCCAAATCTGGCTCTAAACCAGTGGGGTACTTCCATGTTCTAAGCTCCTTCGGTACCCTGCTTGTCTAAATGTACTCACTCAAGTATACATTTTCTAATTGTAATTTCTTCAATTTAAATAGTTTGCAATCCATCTCATCTAGAAGTTAATTTAAACCACAATTGGTAAGTGAAGAACTTACTTCAAAAATGTTAGTTCTATTAATCCATTCATTAAAAACAGTTACTATACATTCGTTCAGCAGCCCACTGCCATTAACATTATTCAGTAATTAATTACCACCATTAGAGCCATTGTATAATGCATTTATGAATCCACAATTGTTAGCAATGCTCCCAGATGATGTCTCCAAAAGATAGTTGGGTGATTCCTATCCCGCTAGAGTTGGCACTTCACACAGGGTGGTTCGATGGGACAATGCGATGGGCTATGCTAATACAGTGCAGATACGTGTCTAGAGATGTATATTCCTGCTGGAAGTAGGTGTCATTAGTACCCAAAATGTATCATTACACACATCTGTTGCTATGGCACGTATATGTTAGTCTTCTATTACAGGTATCTAATTTCCTTGAGACCGGAGAGGAAGTATATATGTCTTTGAAAGAGGAGCCAGTTTTCTTTGCTTTGTCCAGAAGCTGGAAAACATGAAAGAATGTGTAAATGTACATGAATCATATGTTCTGTAATTGGCCTAGAAGTTATTTATTACAATACTGTAAGATGCACCTGTCAAGTGTACTTACTGTAGAAATCAGGAGCTCTTTCCCTAATTTCTTCTTCTCAGATAAAGGAGGTAAAAATGGCATCTCTTTAGGTCACTGTAGTGTAGCACCTCCTTCCTGAGTGACTGATACCTGTTGCAGCACCATGCTCTGCAATGGTGGTGCTAGTCTTCTACCTTATTCAAAGGACTCTCATAAGATGTCCCCAAAAGGGGATGCAGATTTCTTTGTACATTAAGTACAGAAATGTTCTGCACTCTTTGGACACCTCTTGCAAGCCCTGACATGCTCAGTGCCCACAGGTCACAGTCTAGAGGAATACGATACCACCTTCATGTAGATACACATTGTAGGCATCATGTGATGAGTAACTCAGACACTGAGGAAATGCAACATTGTATGATGCCAGTCTATGGAGGCATTTAAGTGTGCAATGAGACTGTATGGGTGTGAATACAAATTGATTTGCTGGTGTGTACCCTGCCTAGCCTAATTCTTCTTCAGTTGTTGATCTTTAACACCTCTAGGGGCTGTAAGAAACATTATATATATATATATATGTATACATGATCACTGGGGTCACTGACCTACTCATGCATTCACAATGCACTGCATGATCATTCATGTGGGTGCACACTTATCTATGAGCCTCATGATGCAGTTTTGGTCCATCATGAAAAAATGAGATTCAGTGGCATTTACCCCAAATGATCTCATTAGCATAATCTGTCAGATTCAAAACTGTACAATACATATAGATGTGTTCATTGCAGTGCTCACCGTGTTATGGAATTTTCTGAGTTGGAAGAAAGGCTCTGGACCAAAGAAAGAATATTTGTTTGGGAAAACCAACCAAAACAGCTGAAAATAAGTGTTCATGGGACACTGACTGGAAATGTTTGGATAAAATCTCTGCTGTTAATAGCACACACAGCTATGGAACCTGAAAACAGTGTGGCTTTATAATCACAATGACTGAAGGTAATACTGAGTGAACAGCCATTAAATTTAATGCATTACCCATAGTTAACTGTGGGAGTAGAGTATTAGTTTACCTAGCAACTTTCTCCAACTCTGAGCATTTTATGTTGGTAAAACTGAATGTACCCTAAGTGAGAGAATCTATGACCGTAACTATTGTATTAAAAAAGTCAGGCAAAAAATGCTCTTTGCAGACATGCCAAGGGTTGCATTAATTTTATCAAGGTGTTATTTTTAGTTTTGGAAAAACTTGAAACAGGATTATGGGGTGACTTTTGGGAATTGTTTCTTGAATAATGAAAACTATAGTGGCAATTAATTTGTGAAGCACATATCCCTCCTGGTCTAAATGATGCAATTAACATTAGCAGTATTTTAAAAATCACTGAATCTGTAATAGTTTTTAATGTCATTAAATAAAACTAAACTGGATATCTTTGACATTTGAGGACTTTTCTTTTATGAATGTTTTTATTGGATAATAAATAATTTTATCCTCTCAAGGTCATGTGATTTGTGGTTTTATATGACTGGGATGATTGCCTGAGTAAGTTATTCTGATGAAGTCTTGCATAAGTAAAGATGAAAGTGAGAAATAAACTGTTTCAAAGTCACTATAGTGGTTCTTTTAGGTTGTATGTTGTAGGGAGGGAGGGTTGTCGACAACTGACTGCTGAGTATGTATGGGGGATGTAGAAGTGATTACTAGTAGGCTTTGAAATATACTGCCACAGTGCTTTACTCATAACAGCATAAGGTATATTTGATAGAGCTAGGGCATTTCTGTGGAGACAGAGGACTTGAGATTGACTTTGATGACTGACATTTGTCATTTGACTTCCAGTTTATTGTACATAAGTAAGTACTTTTCAAACTTTTTCTCTGCAATATGTGGAGTTGTGGCTGGGGGGGATGTAAAGTTGTCCTCCTTTTGTTGTCCGGGTCGGAAAGGGAACTGGCTTTTCAAAATGTGTCTTCCTGATTAGTGGTGCTGGGGAGTGACTTTCATCATGTGTCTCTTTGTTGTTGTGTATGGCAATAGCAGTGTTATTAGAATGTCTCAGTGTTTTGCAGTGTTGATGCTGAGATTGCAATTGAAAATGCTTCTCACAGTTGGTGTTTGGGGGGTGCTACTTAAATTTCTGATTCTAGTTCTCAGTTGTTGTTTGTTGGAGGGAATCCTTTTCAAAGTGCATCTCTTGTTGTTGAGGGGTACCCCACAGCAATTATATGGACAGTGGAGTGATAAATTTGCAATGTTGTTCTGGCCTTGGAGAGTTGGAAGTGTTGTACTGACATGTGCATTACAGGGGGTGACATACTGCAGGTAGCTTGCAGTGGCTCTCTACCTTATGTTGTAGTGCACTACTACAAAGTACAGGGAGTACACACCAGTGGAAAATGACTATGCTGCAAGCATATGTATTTTTGATTGAAACCACTTGACTTGCAGAGGTTGGGAGACAACAGATGTCCTACAGCTACAGTTTAATTGATGCATCATTTCAGTGTCAAGGGGAAATCATGGCATACAAGCACACAGCTATAGCCATCCACATGTATGGTGGAGGCTGTACATGTGATGTTGTGGAGTTATGATGCACAGAACACATTTTAAGATACAAGGATCAAGTCAGACAGCAGTATCAGGTTTTACAGGTAGATGTTGCACATTGTGTGGTAGCAGCACACATGCAACTGGCTACAGACTGCTGCCCCATGGCATGCATCTTTTAGAGCTGAAATAACCTTTGAGTGCATCATGTGTTGCACAGTTTTTATTACATGTGGACTCTGTGGTTGGGGCACTGTATTAAGGGAGAGGCAGATATCACAGGCCAACAAATTACCATATGTTGATTCTCACGTTTACAGAGCAAGATGGCTCCAAAGGAGAGGAAAATACTGGAGAAGTTCTCTCAGTGACATAATAACATCACACTATAGGATACTTACGAACATGGCTCATGTATCTTTCTTATAGACCAGACTATCCGGGCCTTCCTTAAATATCTCTAGCAGGACTTGCTGGACAGGTAATTGCTGTTGGCCACCATAACAGATCCCAAGACCTTGTATGAAATATGGCCTTCAACATGATCTATCATGGCTGTAACAAGGAAACCTAATTTGCACCAGAGCAAATGGCCACTGGTGGCTGTCTGACTACACAGCTATTTGTTACAGATATATGGAGGAGTTCCTGGCATCTACGTCTGTGGTGCAAGACCACTCCATCATACCAGCTAGAGGACATTGGTGTGGAACTTCACCCACCAACACAGGTGTCAGTGGGTGATGCCCCATGTGAGTATTCCATTATATATATATATATATATATATATATATATATATATATATATATACATACATATATTTATATATATATATATATATATATATATATATATATATATATATATATATATATATATATAAAACATGTAATGCAACATACAAGAGCTAGAATCATGCATATACAGAACTGAGCCATTTTGTTCATAAAAGCACCTTAGGTCTTCAGCTGGTACATAGGTTTACATAAGGTATGCTGTTTTTTTACATACCATGCTGTTTTACACCTGTGGTCTCACTGGAATGTAAGAGTATCACAAAGTAGCACTGATACACTTGCCTGTCGGTTTTCACAGGTGCTTCAGTGTCTGGGTCCTCCAATGTGGGTGTTGGCATGCCATGGTGGGGAAATATACAAGCATGATTTTTCCAAAACCTAAGGTAATATGCAAGAGGATCCTTTGTGTTTATTGGTAGTGCAGAGGGCTAAGGCTCTGTTAAATGAGCTGTTTGTGAATATCGATGGTAGAGCTTGAACCTTTTTATGTGCATTCAGGGCAATATGTAAAGAATATTCTTGATGTCTGCTGTTCTACCTACCCCACATCTTTTGTGCTGCAAAACTGTTGATTGTTATCTTTTTTAAGTACCTTTAGAGCACAATGAAAAGTGTATTCCTGGAAGTTTTGTGTTCCCCATCACCCAGTGCTGCAGGATATAATCATTAGTATAGAGGAGTGTATAGGTATGACAGCCTTCCAATAAAGATGTATTCACACATTTATGCATGCATGCAAGTGCAAACACACACAGACACATACACACACAGTCCCTCAAACCTGGTTGCACTCATGGGCACATTCATCCATCTCCCTCATCCACACAGACAATACAGATTACACTACATTGCCTATTCCCTAACTAACCACCCTTCTGCAACCAACAAGACAGATACACAGCCACAAATACATATGCATGTACCTGAGGCCATTCACCTGTCTGCATACACTCAGATATGCAATCACACACATTCAGACACACACACACACACACACACACACACACACACACACACACACACACACACACACACACACACACACACACACACTTTCCATTACTATCCTGCCGCTAAACTCCATGTAACTTACCTCTAACATGACCTCACTTATTGAAAGCAATGGGAAAATACAAGCTTTTGGCCATGTGCATTTACATGGCCAGCTGTGGCAACTCAGATTTGCCTTGCTGCAGGCATTTCTGGCAGGGAAACATCATGGCTAATTAACATAGTCCACTCCCTTGGAATGCCTCATTAGCATTTGCAGTAGGCCACAGAGTCAGCCCATGGTATTGAACTCTGGAAGGGTTGTGTCTGAAATGGATATGGTTATGGTGAGGTGTACACCAAACTTTCTGAAACTGGGCCGCCTATTTTAGAAAGAATGATGTGTCCATCTCTAAACATTTCTCAGTATTGATTACATCTATATAAACATCATTTAAACAATATATAATTTTGTCTACCTAACTATATTCTAAGCTTGCATGTTAAATTTCTTTTTTTCCCAGTAAAACTGTTTGTCAGATTTTACTAATTTTACATAAGGCTTTACCACTTTTCAAGTAGCATGGTGGACATTTGTGTCACATAATCATATTTGCTATAGTTAGTTTAATGTCTATAACCTTGTCCTAACATTCTTGGAATACAGCTACTCTGACCTTCATGCATATTTTAAACTCTTAACAGAACATGCTGGAGATTTTCTTTAACTTTCATTTCAGGGAGGAACTGTACTTGTCTTGTTATATATTTTCTCTCGAATATTGCTGTTACAAAATTCAGATTTATACTTCATATAATTAATAATATTTTCTTATTGTGAAATGTAGGCAGATGTTCTTTGTTGCCTGTTAATATTTGCTTTTCTGCTTTTTAACTATTTATTTTTAATTACAATTTTGTTAAGACATTTTTCCAAACATGCCTTGAGATAAGTTTATCCAAGCCATGTTAATATTTTTCTATCATCCTGTGGATACTGGAACGTAATAGTTAATTTTCTACTTTTTTTCTCTAAATACTTATTTTAATATTCCCTTTTCCAGTAATACAATCATTCTGAACCAGTTGGGTTATATTTTAGTTTCTATTATTGATTCATTTGTCAAGACAAATTCTTCCCTTAATGGGCAGCAGGAATGATTTGGGTAAAACTGATAAATGGCTTAGTAGTTTATATGCTTTTTGGAGAAGCTGATTGTTTTTAGCTTGACCTCATATTTTTGTCACCAATATTATAAAGCTATTAACTTTAGACATAATAGGAGTAAGTAGCAATGCAATTTAATTCTTACCATCTGCTTTGTCAGAAAGGTAAGGTACATGTGCCACATTTATACTTTTTAATTTCAGTTATATTTTTTTATGAATTACTACTAGTATATATCAGTCATTTTTTTATATGTTTTATCTTTAAATAAAAAAAAAAAAGAAAACTATATTTGCATATGGTAGCTTTTGTTTTAACTCATATTCTTTAGATACTTCCTTTAGCTTAACTAGAAGAAGAATAAACATTTACAGATTATCAACAAAACCAACCACATAACATCTTTACTGTCTTTATCTTTGAGTTGTGTACTATTAGTTCATTCATTTAATTTAAAGATAGCTAGGATGCTTAGGGACATATTGGCTTATTTGCTTGTTTTACTACAAACCAACTTGTGCAAATCCCTCTATTTTTTGTTTTTCTCACTTTAGTCTGATTCTTATTTTATAATTTATTAAAAATATCCAACAACTCTCTTGTGCAGGTTTTCTTCCATTATTTTCCTTAGTTTTATTCTCGCAAGATTATTTAAGGCTCCTTATGGATCCAGATATATATACCAAATTATTTATGTTACAGAACTGCACATTTTTTCACAAGCAGATGTTTAAACAGTAAACATGTGTGCCATCATATCTTTTTCAATTCCTCCAGTACTGATGTAAAATGTTTTATCTGTATGCCTAGAAGATTAATTTGTGAATACATTTGGGTTTCTTCTTCTTACCTTTCTTGTAGATAGAGATTGTTATCCCGTTTTTCTATGTTTTTGGAAGTTCAGGTCAAGCTACATATTTCTAAACACAAAGCACAGCACTTTTGGCTAGTCAATTGCAACAACGTTATATACACTATTGAAAGTGATATATGTCCCACAGGTATTATTATGTTCTTTAATTAACTTTTCTATATTTCTACTGAGCTTCAGAATTGTTTTAACCTTTTTTTCACTCATATTGTCATCACTGTTTTAAATAATCTCAAAAGCCTTTTTAGCTGATGCACCAGTCATACTTTGTCAAGCACCTTTCCAGTCCTGTAACAAATATGACTATGTGACAGCTGCCAAATTATTTGACTGCTGTATGTATGTCTGTACTGCATTCAGCATTAACTCTTTAATGTATTCAGATAATTATACCTTTTTCTTTTCAATTAAACTCCTATATTTATTCTTTCCTAAATAATATGTAATACTTTATATTTTAGTCTAATCCAGTTTCAAACTTCATTTTGAGGAATCTCTTTGGGTATATAACACTTATTTATTTATTGACATTTGTTAACTGGGTTTGTCCAACTGGGCTTGGGGCCCATTTTCAGTGGAGACCCGAGGAGAAAAGCTCCAGTAATACATTTTAAAACAAGTACAATTTTAAACAATACTGATATAATAGCAATTATAGCAAAACGATTCACATATATGTTGGGTTACATGCATAAAGTTAAAGTTGCATTAAAAAGAAGCTAAGTAACAATTTTACATTGATATAGTTCAATAGGTCAACAATAAACATTTTTGTTTGTATAAAATTGTGCAAATGCATAGTAGACACATTGGAGAGAGAGGTATAATGAGGTACTAAATATGGTCCTTTTGAGGGTACATAAAGGGAAGGAAGACTAGTTAGGGTCATGGCAAGGGCAGGTTCTGGAATTGAGTAAATAAGCTTTTGGTTCATTTTTAAAGTGTGAGGTGTGGCAGATTGAACATAAGTCAAGGGGAAGTTTGCTCCAAGCATGGGCAAGGGAGTGTTTGTAGAGTAGTTTGCCTACTGACCTTTTTGGGAGGTAGATATCAAGTAATTGCTGGTTAGAAGTACGGAGGGTCTGGGATGGGATGTAGATGGAAACTAAGGAAGATAGAGATGGACAGAAGGAGGGTTTATAAAGAATAGAGTGTAGCATATGAAATTGATAAGATAGCAGAAACTGGGGAAGTTCAAGCCATTGAAGAGAGTTTAAAGAAATGCAGTGGTTTGAGTTGTATGGGGAGTTAGTAATGAATCTGGCTATTTTATGGTAAGTCTGTTGCAGTTTGTTTAGAGTGGAGGCCTGGATATTGGTAATAACTGGGGCGGCATATAAGAGGGAGGGGAGGAGAAGTGCCTGGCCCAGGGTAAGTCTAGATTCAGGGGTTAGGAATTTTTTGTTCCGATATAGCAGACCTAGTTTCTGGTTTGTTTTTTTATACATTGGAGTATGTGTAGGTTAAACTTGAGTTCATCATCAATAATGACCCCTAGGAGTTTTGTGTGGGTGTCAGGTTGGGTATTTGTATTGTTAAAAGATGTAATAAAAAAGAAGGTTTTGTGATGAGAAAGAGAATGGGGAAGGAAAAGTAGGAGTTTGGTCTTTTTGGGATTTAGGATCAATAGGTTGTGAGAGAGCCATTGTTCAGTGGATAGTAGGGCCTGTTCGGTCAGGGAGTGTAGTTCAGGAATGTTATTTGACATGGATATAAGTGTGGAGTCGTCGGCATACTGAATAAGGGAGGATTCTTTGCATGAGGTGTAAAGATCATTGGTGAAGATGTTAAACAAAAGGGGTCCCAAGATGGAGCCTTGGGGAACACCAGTGGAGATGGGAAGGAAAGGTGAGGAGGATGAGAACCATTTGACAGATTGTTCCCTGCCAGATAGGTAACTATTAAACCAAGCAAGTGTGGAGGGGAATAGGTGTAGATTTGCGAGTTTGGATAGTAGTAGAGGATGAGAGAAAGTATCGAAGGCTTTGGAGAGATCTAGGAAGAGACTGGAAATGAGTTTATTGTTGTCTAGGGCCTCTGCAATTATATGAGTGAAGGAGAGGAGGGCAGTGGTGGTGCTGTGGTGAGGACGAAATCCATGTTGGGTAGGGGTAATTAAGTGGTGTGTGAGGAGGTGATTGAGAAGCTGTGAGTGAATACATTTTTCTAATATCTTGGAGAGGGGGGACAGAATGGCAATGGGTCGGTAGTTTGAGGGGTCAGTGGAGTTTCCACCTTTATGAAGAGGGATAGTGAAGAAAGATTTCCAAAGGGTGGGGACAGTTGATTCCAGAATAGATTGATTAATTAGTATAGATACAGGATGGGCAACTGAGTCAGCAGCAAGTTTGAGGAATGTAGGAGATAGATTGTCAGTGGAAGCAGAGCAAGGTTTTAGCTTGAGTAGTAGAGATTTGATGTAAGTAAGGGGAACTGGCTCAAAAGAAAATAAAGTTGTGTTAGTGGGACTTGGAGAGGTGGGTGTCGAAGTAGAGTTTGGCTTAGAGGTTACCAGATTTTGGATGGAAGAGATAAAGTGTTTATTCAGGAGGGTAGCTGTTTCCTGAGAGGAAGAGTTAGAGTATGGGGAGGGATTAGAGGACTTTCCAGGATAGATGATGTTGTTGAGAGTTGACCAATTTTTTTGAGGATTAGGTTTGTTGTTAAGCTGAGCAGAGCTATAGTATAACTTTTTGTCATTAGTTGTATGTTTTTTGCAAGGTTCCTCAGTTGTCTGTATTTTTGAAGAAAAGGTAGTTGTTTAGTTTTAGTCCAGGTTTTCCAAGCATGATCTCTTTGTTTCATAAGGGACCTAGTCTCTTTGGAGAGCCAGGGAGCATGGTTTCATTTTACTCTGATCTTCCTAGAGGGAGCTAAGGAGTTTAGAGTATTCATGAAGAGGCTATTGATAGTGCTTACAGCATTGTTTAGGGGGAGGTGTTTTAGGATGGTCCAATCTATGTTGTGTAGAATGGAGTTAAATTGGGGTGAATTGAAAGTCGATAGTTTTCGACAGTCTTTGATAAGGTGGGGTTTAGGAATATGGGAGTAGTGTCTTAAGATGGTGGTAGGGAGATGATCACTGAGGGAGTCAGGTAAGGTGGTGGGATTGTGGCATTGGTGGGGGGAATTGGTAAGGATCCAGTCTATGATGGGGCTGAAAGTGGAATTTTTATGGAAGCGAGTGCGAGATGTTATAAGTTGGTGGAAGCCATGTAGGTGGATACTGAGTTGGGGGGAGTCAGTTGTGAGTTTGGACCAATCAATGTTGACATCTCCAAGGATAAGTGTCTCATATGGTATGTTGTGGGAGAACCAGGATAGGATGTTTTCAAGAATGTGCAGATTGTTACCATGAGGAAGGTAGATAGAGGCAATTGCAAGTTTTTTGTGGGGATTCAGATGGCAGTTAAGGATGATGATTTCAGCTGGGAGGAAGTCAGGAATTGGGGAAGGGTATGGTGAGAGGTTAAGAATGTTTGCGTAGAGGATGGCCACGCCACCACCTTTTTTACAGGTCTATCAGATCAGAAGATATTATAACCTGGTGGGAGTATTTCACTATTTGAGATTTGTGGTTTGAGCCAGGTTTCAGATAGGGAGAGGATGTGAGGGGTATTGAGAGCTATCCATGAGTGCAGCTCAGTGACTTTATTAGCTAGACTCTGAATATTCAATGAGTAAATAGTTAAGTACTTGGATGGAAATGATTGTTGTGACTGAGGTTGGTGAGTGTTAGAGGAGTAAGATGGAGGCAGTGTAGAGGTAGTTTTGGGGAGAGAAGAGGGGCCAGGGTTGGGATGGATATCTCCAGAACAAAGTAGGCTTTTAGTAAGGAGGGAGTGTGTAGTAGATGCCAGATGGAGTTTGTATAGTTTTGACTTAGCTTTGTGGGAAGATTTAAAAACCTGTATTATGGATAGTTTATATAGACTTGAGGTAGAGGTAGTAAAGAGATTAGGGGAGATAGTAAAAGATGAAGTAGCTGGATATATGTTGTATGAGTCAGATGTTGGTGAACATAGGAGTGGGTCAGAGAGATTGGAGTGATAAGAGGTGGAGATAGAGAGAATAAGGAGTAGTGTAGAAGATATTAGAAAACAATACATGTTGGAATAAAATATGGTCAGATAGAGTAGGTAGAGAGACAGTGGTATAGAGGAAGTGGTGTTGACAGGATTGACAGATTAATAAGGTGGTTGTGGCAATAGACAGGAAGTGGAATTGCAGTGGCTAGTGGGACAGGAAGGGTAGGGATAGTTAGGTATAAAGGTAATTGTAATGGGGGTGTGTGGGAATGGGGGTAGGGTAGGGGAACGAAGTGAGCCCGAGCAAAGTGAGGGGGAACGGAGCGGGGCTAGCACCCTGGTCAAGATGAAGTCATAGAAACAATCAGAGAAAGATAGTGAAAAGCAAGCTTGGGAGACAAGGATATAAAGTTTCTAAAAGGTATAGTCACAGAAATAAAATAAAAAGAAATAAAATATGAGGAGAAGTAAGCTTACAAAAGGACACTGGCCTCAAGCTACACAAGTAGATTTACTTGAAGCAAACCCAGTGCTGTATGGTTAAAATAAGCTACAATATAGAAGGGCTTTGGAGGGGGAGAGAGAGGTATTATTAGCAGCTAAAAGCAGGGCAAAACATAAAAAAAATTAATATATAAGAGCCTGAAGACAGTAAAATAGGGCAGGTGCACTACTTTCATCAAATCATGTGTTTTCGTTTTTATCAGTACTATTACTATTTTTATACACAGTTGTTTTTAAATTTTATCAATTTCTTTAAAGATTCCTTTGATAATATTTGGATTATGATCTTATTTTGTCACTTGTTGTATGTCTTGATTATGTGTGTAATGTCATCTTGTCCTTTCCTTGTCTGTGCGAGATTCCTTTCTAAGCTAAGTATATTTTCTGTCACCTCTAACCATATACTGACCATTTTCTGAGTTGTTTTGCTTGTCCTTCTTCTCCTTATATTATTTTTTTCTGAGTAATAATAAATGATGACTGATAGTTCTTAACCTGATTTCCATTTGATACCAGATCATCAACTGTCACACAGCCTACAATTGAACTGCAAGTTGTGGCACAGGGTGTTCATTTTGTGATTTAGCTATTTATATTTTCATTAAAATGGAGAGCATCAACATCTGTGCAGTGACAGAGACCTGGTTCAAGGCTCCAGAGAGCACCCCTGCATTATCAGGCTATAATTCATACCACACCTTTCGGCCACCTAACTTGGACTGAAGCACTAAAGGTGGAGGCGTGTCCATATTCATTAAGGATATCCACACCTCCAGGCTAGTTGTTCAGCATAATGCATCTGAGATTATCCAAGTGCAACTAACTCTGGGCAAGACTGCAATGCAAACTGTTGCTTGCTACAGATCCCCCACCATGCCCCAGGATTCCCACTCCTCATTTCTTGATACACTGGAAAATATTAGGGTACAACCTAACACCCTAACAATGGGTGATTTCATCTACCCCACCATTAACTGGAAAAACTACTCATGTACCAACTCTTGTGCTCAACGTTTTCTGTAATTCATAAATTCCAATGTCTTGGATCAAATTATCCACACCCCCACTAGGGGCAGCAATATCCTAGACCTGGTCATTACCAACATGGCAACCAGTGTTCCACATCAGAGGTCAATTCCTCATTGGTCAGATCCGACCATAAGCAAATCGCCCTAGATGTCCACATCCCAGCCCCACCCCCCATTAGGGAAACCACCGTAAAAAATTTCTCCAATGCCAACTTCAAGCTTCTTAAGACAGAAGTGGCAAACTTCACGACACCCATGCTGATGGACAATAGGGATACGACTGCTGAATCCTACACAATTGCACTTTATAAGCACTTACATGAGTGCATGGATTGTGCAATCCCTAACAGAACCAAGATGCTATCCTCAAACAAAAGGAAGCCAATCTGGTGGTGCCCTGCTATAAACAAACTCTACAACAGAAGAAAGAAACTGGTGTAAAAAAGAGTAAAATCCCATGATTGGAGGAACTCCGTGGTCAGCCTCAGTAAGAAGCTGAGATCCCTCATAAAATCCTCCAAAGCTAGTTATGAAAACAAAATCACCACTGATTCTAAAGCCAATCACAAAGCATTCTATAGCTATGCCAAGAATCTCAATGGCAACATTCAGATCTACTCTGAGTTACAGCACAATGGAACTAAATATACAGAACCAACTGATATTGCCAACATCCTGGCAGATAGTTTCAGTGCTAACTTTACCCCTCTCTCATCCCCTAAAGGGCCCATCTCTATACTGGAAGAATGCAAAGTACCTGTAATCATGGCTGCACAGGTAAAAAACACACTCTCCAAAGCCAAGAACACAGCATCCATGGGACTTGACAACACCCTAGGCTGTATTCTACATGGACTACAGAATGAACTGGCACCCCACCTAAGTACCATGTTCAATCATAGCCTCACCTCAGGCTTTGTGCCCATTGAATGGCACACAGCAATGGTTATCCCACTCCACAAAGGGGGAGCCAACACAGACCCTGGGAAATACCGCCCCATTAGCCTGATGAGCCTGGTCTGCAGGTCTATGGAGCGTATCATCATGGAACTTATAAACAATGACATTGGTAATCTCCAAACTCTGGACCCTACCTAGTTCAGGTTTGTAAAAGGCAGATCATGTCTCCTAAACCTGATAGACTTTTTTGAAGAGGTCACCAAAACTGTAGATGAGGATAAGGTGGTACACACAGCCTATCTAGATCACCCCAAGGCTTTTGACACCATCCCCCACTCTGGAATTATAGACAAACTCACCAAACTAGGTATAAATCCCTATGTCACAAGATGGGTTGCCAACTGGCTCACTGACCGAACCCACACTGTGAAAGTAGCAGACTTTAAATCCAACTTCAGACCAGTGACAAGTGGAGTACCACAGGGTTCAGTCCTAGGTCCTCTCCTGTTTGGTATCTACTTCTCTGAAGTACAGGCTAACACAGAAGGTCTTTGGCTAATAAAGTTCGCAGATGACTGCAAACTAGGAGCCATAATCAAATCTCCTAACGATGTGGATATCCTACAAAAGGGCCTCACTGAGACAGATGCCTGGTGTCAAAGCCATGGCCTCATGCTCAATGCCAAAAAGTGCATTGTCATCCTTTTTGGTAAAAACTCTGTACCCATGAACTACCACATAGGTGGTAGTCTACTTAACACCGAAAGTGTGATAAGAGACCTTGGGACACAGGTGGACAGTAGTCTCTCCTTTGATAATCACATCACCACAGTAGTCAGGAAATCCTTCTACATGGCACACCTCATCACAAAAGGTTTCTCATCCAGGAAAAAAGAGGTCATTCTTCCCCTCTACTCGTCACTCATTAGACCCATTATAGAGTACAACGCTCCTTTTGGTATGTACCTCACAAGACATCTACAACAACTGGAAAGGCCACAGAAATACCTCACAAAGAGGATTACCAGCCTCAAACAGATGCCCTACGCAGACCGTCTCAAAAAACTCCAGCTTTACTCTGTCACATATCTCCTACTCAGAGGCGATCTCTGCCTAACATACAAAGCTATGTCAAACCCAGAGCTGTTGGACATGCTCCACGTAAAGAAATCCCAATCCCTCCGAGCTACACACTCTAGGGACCTAAACCTTGTCACCACAATAAACAGAACATGCTAGAGGGGTAGATTTCTGTCTCAGGAACTTCCCATACTCTGGAACAAACTACCTATCTATATCAAACAAACCTCCTCATTAGCACTCTTCAAGAAAAATCTTGCTGTTTGGATGGGAGATAGGAAATTCACCCCGGGGATCACTTCTGTGGTTCTGCTTGACAGGGACACAGGAAAATAATTTTCTTGGGTAGCAAAAGCCAGGGTACCGTTTAGCTAGGCTTATATAGGCCATAGGTCCAATAGCCTAGTACCTACCTATGAACCTATGAACCTATAAAATTAACTTAGGAAGGTTTACAACTTAATTCTCAAATTCCATCACCCTTTCCCTTCTGTTCTTCTGTTAAGTTCATTATTGGGTTATATTAATGTTGTTATTTTGCTTTCATTTTAATATCTACGTTTTCTTTTTTGTTTCCCCTTCATTTTGCTTTTAAAATGTGCCTTAAACCTTGTCTCTATACTTTCTCTTTTCTATTCATTTTATATTTGTTTGTAACATGACACACTTCATTTCCATTAGACTTCTGTCCTACATCTGTCAACTACCTCCATATGCCTCTTTTTACTTAAGTTGGCTCAACAATCTCTAATACTGATAATGTCTTTTGAATGAATGTTTCTTATGATGTTGATTCCATTTTTTCTGTCATTCTTTCATTCTATATCTCTTCTAATAATATATTTTGTCACGTTCCACTTTTATAAAAAAAAAAACACCAAAGACCTTTGACGACTTTTATTGCTTAAACATAAGAAGTAAATGTTTCACACTTTATTAAACATAACTTTCCTTCATTGCATATTGAAAAACATTAAATGACCATTCATAATGGCAGTGTAACAGCACTCACCATTGATGAATAAGCAGCGTACTCCAGCTGCTCACTTATTCTCATCCTTCAGGCAGCATTCAACTGCTCACCTTCATTTTACATACAAACCAGCTGGTGCAAGCAGCGTCCACACACTCACTTCCACCACTCCAAACTTCCTTCCTCCAATTATACACCAGAGGGGGAACAGAATAGAGGCAATCCTGGTCCTCTTCTTCACCCACCAGTCTAACTGTCCCCCCCCACTCCCTCCAATCACTGACCAGTCACTGACCAACCCTTCCAAAAACAAACCCAAATTCAGATTAAATAAGTCCAGACCAAAATCACTAAGATGGACTCCATCTTCCCTGACCCACATAGGATCCTTATAAGCAGACTCATCATGCCGTATGACACTCACCCCCATCACCCCCAACTGCTTTGACAACATGAAGTTTACAAAATTCCTTGCAATCTCAACTGCAAACTACTTCCTAGCATCTCTCCAAGTCAAACTAGGAATAATCTGCGACCATACCAAACATAATGTTGGATACAACTTCCTTAATGCTAAAAAGTCCTCCTGTATCTGATACACCAACTGTCGCTATGGCATCATGCCCAAATCATTACCTGCTAGGTGCACCAGCAAAATGCGAGAAAGCCCCACTTGAGTCTCAATCCTTGTAAATATGTAAAAGAGCTGACTCTACTTAAGCCCTCTAATGCCATGCCAAGTGACTTTCCAACCAAAATGGTGTAACCTCAAATTCAAACCATTACTCCTGACCGCAGCCCTTCTTAATGCCCAAAACAAGTAGGAATGGCCTATGATAAAAATCGTTTTACCTAAAAAAAAAGAGAAAGGGGAAAAGATTTTACTAGCAGAATAACAAAACACCCTCACTTATATAATATAAGTCAAAAAGGCATTGGAAGACCATCACCCCACCCTTTTAATAACTTCCCCCCCTTGCCAAATCTGACATCCTGCCCATCCTAAAGGAATGAGTAGAACATTTCTCTCCCTCTAGGCCCATACTCCACAAAGCTCTTCTCATGACAAAACTCAACTGTCCTCCCATTAATGCCCTACCACCTACTGACTGAAAAACTAACTCCTGTGGTCTGCCTTTATGAACTGCAAACAATCTCCTTGCCCAAGTTACTGGACACATCTGCTCCAACCTGTCTTCCATCAAAACTATTGGTGCCCCTTTCCCACCAGATCAATCTTAGATCACCTTAACCTAATAAGAACTGCACCAGGCAACAACATAACATCATTTTACATCAACGACCCCACAACTCTGACACCCTAAATGCACCAAAATACATCCATACACTTAGAGTTCCCCACAATACATAATCCCACAAGTCCCCAAATATCCTATCCAAACCTCATAGCAACACCTTTAAAATCCCCTTTGTTACTGGCCAATGCCTATCCCTATTCAAACCTTCCTTCCTACCCCATCCTTTCAACACTCACCGGACTGTCCAGGATTTAGTAAAATCCTTCAGTCTTGCCATCTGAGCAAACATACTAATTGCCACCAAATCTGCACTTACCGATTTCACCGCCCTACCCTGCACTTTATCCCCAGCTAAATATCACAACAGCAACTCTTCCAATCACACACATGCCTCCTCTGGTAGCTGCCTCACAAACCTATCAAAATCATTCAATGCCCTACCATAAACCTTCCTGGTGGACACTGCCCAGGACTGCTGAACCAACTTGTTGATCACTGCTGCCCAATCCACCATACCTCACTGCCATCAGGGCCACCTGCCAAAACCAGGAAAACTAAAAACAAGACAAGCTGTCAGCAATTTCATTCTTCACCCCAGGCACATGTACCCCTGTGAAAGAAAAGTTAGTCAACAAACTCTGAAGAACCAAATTATGCAAAACAAATAGTAAAGGTTCAGACTTAGCTGTCTTAGCCTGTAAAACCCGCACAACTGCAATATTATCTGAATTAAAGACAACTCTCCTGGCCTTCAAATGCTCCTGCTATACCACCGACGCTCGCCAAATTGGCATCAGTTCCAAAAAGGCGACATCCCACTTCCAATCCTCAGGCCAATCAGGTGGCCATGGCACCACAAACCACTGACCCGCAAAAAATGCTCCCATCCCCAGACCCCTCTGCATCAGTGAATAGCTGTAAATCCCCTTGACCTACCCAATCTGACTGTCAAAAGGTGCTGCAAAAACTTCAGCCAGAAAGTCAAATCCTCACACACTAATTTGCTAACTCTCACCCAATGGTGCTTACTCTTGCCACCTTTCAAAAACATGCCACTGAACATACAAAATGCCCACCCCAGATGAACCACCCAACAGGCAAAATTCAATAACCCCCAAATTTCCATGACATCTCTCACCTGCACCTTATCCCTAGCCCACATTCAAACCATCTTTTCGTTTAACTTAGCTACCTTCTCTCCTGGTAAGTGACCTAGTCCAAGCCCCGCATCCACAGTCAATCCCAAAAAATCTAAAGCTTTTGCTGGGCCCTCTAACTTGTTAGTAGCCAGTGGGACCCCCAACTCTGTGTACGTCCTCAAAAACTCCTGCATAGCCAATGCTGCTCCCTCTTTCCCTTCACCCACTAGTAAAACATCATCCAAATAATGCACCTCTATCTGTTACTTCACCCGCTGTTGCCATATCCAATGTAAGACCGTGCTAAACCTTTCAAAAGTGGAACAAGCCACTGCACATCCCATCAGCATGGCTGTATAAAATAAAACTTATCCCAAACTACCATGCCCAACAATGGCCAATCCTCCTCACATATTGGCAAAAGATGAATGGCAGACTCAATGTCCACTTTCACCAACCGTGGAGCCTCAAAACCTGTGATGATGTGGACCACATCATCCAATGATGCATAACTCACCCTGTCTTCTTCTGTTGGGATGAAGTCACTGACAGACCTCCCTTTAGGGTAAGATAGATTGTGAATCAAACAAAATTCACATGGTTTCTTTTTGGAAACTAACACAAGGGGTGACACCTTAAAAATGGACAAATGGGGGGCTATCAAAATGGCCCAGCAACATGCCTGTCTGACACTCTTTCTCAACCAAAGCCTCTAAAATATCCTAACTCCTTATTACTGACCTCAAATTTTTTCCCACCTTGCCATCCCAAATCAAGCATGACTTAATCTGAAACCCTTTGAAAAATCCTCAATCAAGTCCAACACCACTGCCAGCTGCAGATACCACAGCAGCATGTCCCACAGGATATGCACCTTAATAGGTGAATGTGCCCCCAAGCCACTCCCTTGTCCCATGAAAGGACCCCCTCTCTGGACATGAAGGTACCCCTGCCATGTTCCCCTTTCAACCCCATATGTGTTCTGCCAAATCCCCTTTGAGTTAGTCCAGGTGATGCTTGACCTGCAGGGGATAGGGTTGAACCCAGCAAAAGACCCTCATGCCTACTATAATGCACCACAGAGTGCACCTCCATACACTTTGAACAGGCATAGTAGAATCTACATGCTGTACAAGAACATCTCCCGGTATTAAAAGCCCAACATACTCCCACATCCCCTTCTCTAACCTTACTCCATCTACCGCCAACTCTGAAGCTGTCCAACATAGTAGACAGGCATATATCAGGGTGTCTTACCTCCCAAAGCATAGACCTGTTGGGTCTACTTTATGTCCTCGAAGAACAAGTTGGCCAAATATGAAACATCCGACACATACGCCCGAATGCTGACTAATCCGAAACGTGTATGTCCCGAAACTGGAAAGAGCGAATAACCTACTTTGTCCACAATCCCTTACACCACTGCACTGAATCAAGCAGAGGATTCTTTCCCTTCACCAGAAAACATAAACGTAGTTCAGTTTTCTCACTAGACAAACATTTTTGTAAGGTTAGGTAAAGTTTATATATAATATACAAACTTTACCTAACCTTACAAACATTTTCATACTGTGAGATATTAGAAGTACGATTACATTTTCCGGTGAAGGGAAAGGGCACCGGAAAACATAAACGTACTTCTAATTTCTCACAGTATGAACATTTTTATAAGGTTAGGTAAAGTTTGTATATAATTTACAAACTTTACTTAACCTTACAAAAATTTTCATACTGTGGGATATTAGAAGTACGAATATGTTTTCTGGTAAAAGGAAAGGGCATCAGAAAACATAAACGTACTTCTAATTTCTCACAGTATGAACATTTTTATAAGGTTAGGTAAAGTTTGTATATAATTTACAAACTTTACTTAACCTTACAAAAATGTTCATACTGTGAGAAATTAGAACAGTGGTGTTAGGGATCGTGAACAAGTTTCCTGAATCGATATTTCAGGTTTCAGTACATACACGTTTTGGGTTAGCCAGCATTCAGGCATTATGTGTCGGGCGTTTTATATTCGGCCAACTTGCTTTTCGAGGACATAAAGTCCACCCGACCTGTTGACCACCTTCTGCTTGCATAATTTTTGATCATACCACAAATACACATTCCTGACCCATATCCTCTGTGCCTCCCATACAATCAGAAAATAAGCCGATAGTGGAAGGGCCATACTGCTATCCCTCTCCAACCATACCAGCATGTAATTGACAAATCCCAGCACCCAATTTTCCCATGTCCTTTGCTGCCCCCACTCGCTTCCTACCAAGGGCAGCCAAGGCTACCAACAAGTCCTTCCCATTTGCCGTCTCAAACCACTGACTAGAATTTAAATCTGACTTCCTGGAGTTCTACAATATTTTAATTGCAAAAATTAGTGAAAGAACTAAGCATACCTGTAACCTCAGTCAATACCATTAACTGCCTTAGGCTTCTCTATGAAGTATCATTGCTAAATTGCTTGTATTGGTTTCTTTTTTTTTTCTCCAGTCAGGAATACTATCTAGTAAGAAAGAGTTGGAATTAAGCCCTGTACCTTAGGTACTGAGAGCAAGAGCTTTAAGCTATCACATTAACTGCTAACGTCCCTTCTTTTTTTTTTGACACATGAGGTTGTCCTACTGGCCCACTGAGCAGTCAGTTGAGCCCCTCTTCCCCTATTAGTTTATTAACTTTTTTTTATAATGAGCAACCACTACTGCACATGCACAGAATGGCCGAAACCACCACCGAGCTAACAACCAGGATGGCCCCACTCAGCCAGAATCAAGATAATATTAGACTAGTTGTCATTGCAGACTATGTTAAGCCTAGACAAGAAGTTCACATGAGAGTCAAACTCTGCATCTTATGTCTACAAAGCAGACACCATAACCATCATGCCAACTGATAACCAGAAATACTGGGCCCCACTGGAAACCTGACAGGCTGCTAACTCAGTACTGGGGACTCCAGCCCATCCCTACTCAATCTAAACCGCATACATTGACTATGGAAAATGAATCATGTAATTAAACTTGCTGTAATAGTAATCTGATGTGCCTTGGTTCCCCACTTTTGGACCCAACCATGCTGACAAACGCTGTTCTCCTATTACTGTCTCACAAGCAGGTGTCAGGCAATTTTATGACTAGGGAAACCACCCATTTTGATTGGTCACCACAGAATTGGCACATATATGATAGGGCTGAAAGTCTGTACAGTTAAGGAATAAACTCTACTTTAACCTGACTGCCCCCTACTACTCCCCAGGCCTACAGCAACCCCACCCCTCAGCCACACTTCAATACAAATGGGAAGAGGAAAAAAATGTAACTGAGAGAATCGAGTAACTAGAAAAGCTCTACTTACCTCTCCTTGCTTGACAACCACCTAAGGCCTACCATGCTGCCAGATACCTCAGGTCATCTCAGACATGATCCTGTACACACAAAATCATGCCAAAATGTGAATCCCAGGAAGCAACTCCCCACTACAAGAGCCCTAATGACTCTCCCCTTTACATACCTCACTTTCTCCCTTGTCCTTCCACTAGTTAACCCTTTCTCACCCACTCTCCCTGTAAGGCCTGCCTTTTCCTACCCATCCTTCTTAACCATACCATCCCTTGCATGCTCATTATGCCTTCCTTCCCCTAAAAGATGCCCCATACAAATTAGTCTGTTCCAAATATCATTTCTGCATCCACAATTCACAAATGCACCTTCATATCATTCTTTTTTTTTCTTTCAGCTACTTCCTGTCAACAATTTTGATTTCAGATCTTTAACTTTTTCTATAACTGTTGCTGTCTTGTATTGAATACTTACCATTTCCTGATATTTTAGGATAGGTTGGTCTAATGTAATGTATTTGTTGTTACTATTTTCATACTTATGGTCTCATTTGAAAGTAATCCTTAGTATTATAGCATGTATTTTTCTTTGTTTCTTGTTTTTTTTTCTTTCTCTCTTCCCGTCTTCTGCATTATTTTTTTCTTGTTCTTTGCTCTGCCATCCCCTACTTTTTATGCCTGATCTTCACTAATGAAATCTGAATCCATGGATAAACATTTCTTAAGTTAAATTCCCAGTTACTGTCCCACATTAATTTTTTTTTTTTGCAGATTGACTTTCATTAACTGCATCAATGAGTCTTCTTTCATTCCTGTTCTTGAGTCTCTTTTCTCTTGAGTAGTATTGTATTCTCATTTCCTTTTCTTTTCTTCACTTTTTTTGTTTTCTTTTCCATATAAACATTTGAATAATTATATTTTGTTGTAAGTTCCATTTCCTTTTCTTTTAATTTCCTGTAATCCCCCTACATTTTCTCCCTGTATTACATCCATCATTTATTCCTCTCTGCTATCCTCTAGACTTTATCTTTGAGAGAAATGCTTTCTTTTCTGTCTGATTTTGTTTGGTATACTTGATCACTCCATTCGTTTTCATTACTTCTTTTATTCAATAAATATTTTTTATATAATTGGAATTATAACTTTTTGTTTTTGATTGTTTTTAAACTGGCAAATTGGGTTAATTTCCAAATTTCCACTGCTCTCAAAAATGCCAGTCATGTTTATACTCTAAAAGATACCTGCAACTAAACACAAATTATTTATATTCTAAAAATGCAACATGTTATTAAGTATAAAGGCAGCTTTCTTCTAATCATCAAGTAATCATTAACTTTGGTTTAACTAATAAATTGTATAATATTATAGCTTTCTGCTAAACATCAGCAAGTAATAACAAATGTTGGCTTACCAAATAAATAGTACAATTATATTTTTACCTCAATGGTAAAGAAAAAAAACAAAAATAACTACAAAGTACATGATGCAGCCTGAAATAATTTTTTGCAGTGAACAAATTGAATAGGATCATTCTGTGATTTCCTGTATTTATTTTAGCTGCGGTTGTCACTAAGATCAGTTGCTAGCTTAGTTGCATTCAGTTTAGTAAGTAATACAATGTTTACAAATGTGTCTTTAAGTTTTATAAAACAAACAATTTCTAATGGAAATGCAATGTTAAAATGTTCCATAAAAGACAAAATGAGTACTATCTCATAATAATTAGTTTTTCTTCCAGTGCGATACATTATGTAAAGCCTTAACTCCATCAATAAAGATAAATAAGTAAATAAATAAATAAATAAATAACAATATACATATTTATAATCCGGACTATAAAAGTCTGTAGTCTGTCTTTAGTTTACTGGTTTACACAAGTGCTCTGTAATAGGTGCTGCTATTGTTATTGATGTTTCATTTGACAATTAAATGCTCATTATACTTGTAATGCATTGGTAGAAAATGAAAATTCTTTACCTTATCTATACTATCCATCTACTAAAAACATGGTTTATAGTATTTGTTATCTGCCAACAACAACCGGAAGAAAAGGAATACAGAGTGCTAATGCCAAGACACCATTAGGGTATAGAATAATTTGCATAATCCACTCTAATTATTCTTAGTAAATGAAGAAAAGAAAGCTTATCAACTCATTTGAAATCATACAGTTTCTGTGGCAATTACAGAGTAAAGTAATGTCTTTCGTCTTTTCCCAGTTAGGGGTTGGCACAGCAGAACTCCGGTCCAATAATGATTGGCAGTGGATTTTTACGGTGCCAGCCCAATGCCCAACCTTCAAAGAAGGCACACCCATTCACGCACCTACCTGCATGTCTTTAACTTCACTCAACTGCGGGGAGGACATCTAGACTCCAGAGAGAAGGCACTCCAGCCGAGAATCAAACTGGAGAACCTCTTGCTGTGAGGCGACAATGCTAACCGCTGAACCACCGCGGCCAATTACAGAATCTATATAATTTAAATAATAGTATTTCTGTTAGTTATTGAGAGCAGAAGTGATGAAAAAGAACATACTTCTTTCCTGAACTTGTTGCAAAGCAGCACAAGAAAATAACAGTAATATAATGATTAAAATGCAGTAAAACTTTTAAACATCTAGTGCTTCTGTCATAACAGAGTTTCCAAACATAAATAAACCAGTCCTATACAAGACACCACATAACAATGAACCAGTTAGATAAAATAAATTAAACTTTATAATTTAATTAATATTTTCTAATTAAAAGCATTATTAAGACCATTTCATATAGTGTTTTAGCAATTCTAACAAATACTGGGTAATAAAATGGAAGACCAGCCTGCTTGTACTTCTGGTTTTAGCTCCATAGTAGATGATATTATTGAGTAGTGTCCAAACTGCCTAATGCCCACAAATAATGACATTTTACTTTGAACAATATTCTGCTTTGTGAGAGATGCAGGTATTTGGCAATATGGTGGCCTTCCTCTCACAAAAAAATACAGACTATGAGCAACACATGCTTGTACAGCACTCTGTAGCAACTCACACTAAAATGCCTTACACTGTCTTAAACTGAGACAGTAGAAAATCTTTGTCAAAGCCTTCAAAGATTAGGTCTAAGCCAAAATATAGCACCACATCACTTTCTGCTATGTTTACAACAAAGAATCAGGATTTAATTTGCATTTGATCCAGTTTCAAAATCCACTTATAGCAGTGTAACCCCATTGTCACAACAGGAAGCTTCTATTCCCACTGAGATAAATGTAGAGAACTCAGAGTACCTATAACGGAACGTTTAAAAGCAAACCACCATGGTGGTCCACCAACATAAATAAATTCTATAGCAAAAGAAAAATAAACTCCTTAGAGTACATAGCAGAACAAAAGTCCCTCAAAGAGGAGAATATCAGAAAATTTGACTAAAAACTATAAAAATTATGTTAGAACTTCTAGTGTAGCTCCTGGACTTAGGTTAGCATATGAAGATAAAGAAAATTATAAAGGTTTAGTTATTTATGTCACAAAACTAAGAAATAATATCCAACATTGCTCTGAACCTATTTAAAATGCAATGCCTACTATGATTGGACATACATTGTGAATACCCTAGTAAACAAATTCAGTACAAATTCACCTCATGTTCAACTGTCTAAAGGCTATTTATCCCAGATTCCCCTGTCATCACTAAAAATCATATACTAAAAGTGTAGTCCATGGTTAAAAATACATCCTCCATGGGACCTGATAATATACCTGAATGTTTAATAAACAGTACTAAACAAGCCCTGGCTGAATTTAACCACTGATTTCATCTGTGATATTTGGTGCACAGCAGTAGTGATGCCACTCCACAAGGGTGGCCCCACCACCAATGCTGGGAATTACAGGACCATCAGCCTTATGAATCTTGTATGCAAAGGCAAAGCCATGAAGATTATTATAACTGACCTGAATAGCTATGACATTAAAAATCTGAATAGGCTAGACCCACAGAAGTTTGGCGTAGATCTTGTACAATTAATTTGCTTAACTTCTTTGAAAAAGTAGCACAGGCTGTTGACAGTAATAGTGATCCTACTGTTCAAATGGCATACCTTGACCTGGCCAAGGCCTTTGATGCCATACCCCATGCTAGCATAACTATAAAGCCAAATGCATTACAAATAGATCCCTATGTTGTAAGATAGAGAGCAAATTGGCTACAGGGCAGAACTTGCACAGTGTGGGTAGCAGGTGCCTTACCAAACAGTATGGAGGTAACCAGTGATACTCCAATAGGGGTCAGTGCTGAGACCCATTTTATTTGGCATTTACTTTTCTAATCTTCCTGTTCATGAACAAAGACCTCTAGCTGACCAAGTATATGGATGACTGTACTTATCACAGCTGATTGCCAAAGGAATATCCAGATCCAAAGATGTAATTGTCCTATTATATTCAGCATTGATTGGGTCAATTATTGAATACAATGCCTCTTTTGGGATGTACCTTGCTACACACATTGAAGAATTTGAAAGACAGAAGAGGTTCCTAAATAAAAAGATCAATGGCTAAAAATCCTAAGCTATCAGAAAAGATTGGAAGCACACTGTGCTGTATTCAATATCTTATATGGTCCTGAGGGGAGTTCAAATCCTTGCCTGCTGTGCCATTAGGGATCCAGTGGTCCTGGATATTATGTATCTTTACAACTCAAGTAGTCCGATAAGTACCAGAACAAGAGATCTACACCTTCACCAGCAGATAAATAAGCCAAGGTGCAGAGCTAGGTTCATTACAGAGCACCTTACACCCATCTGGAATATAGTCCTGCTTCAAATAAACCAAGGTGTAAAGCTAGGGTCATTACACAGCACCTTACACCCCTCTAGAATATAGTCCTGTTTCAAATTAATCAGTGTGATACCTTATCTTCCTTCAAAAAGGAACTGTATGATTGGATGCATATTCACAAATTTAATCCAGGCTTAGCTGGTCTTGCCCTCTTCAAGAGAGGAGATTCAGTCTGAGGGTGGGAACTGGCAAAGAGTAAATGGTTGCAAGACTGACTTGCCTTGTATTTGCCTATGATCCAATGATTCTAGCCATTTCCAACCATCATCACCCATAACAGTAAACCTGCATGTGATGACCGTGCCTTGGCCCAGCAATCAAGGAGCCTCAATCCTCACCACTAACAACAGGGAGGTTGTTTCATAGAAGAGAGGAAAGGATAACTAATACACACAGTAAAGTACAATTTCCCTTAAGTGCACACAGAGATCACAGTCAGTCTGGGGCTGGTTTCTCCCTTGCTCAGCAGGTCCCCAATAAGACTCCCAACTGGCACAGCTATAGGGTCCAGGTCTCAGCCTAGCTGGGCAAGCTAAAATCTCCAGTACCCTCTCTGCCCAAGTAGCTGACACAACACACACACACTTTGAGATAAAACTTCACAGACACTCCTGGGAAAGGCTGACACAGATTCTCCAGCTGTGCCCCTTTACCCAGGCTATAAGGTAGTAATTACTGCCACCATCCAACTAATAATATCAGCTACTAAAAGGCCCTTAAAAGGGTGTCCAATTATTACTGTGCAATATTATTATCCAATGGTAGTATGACTAACAGTCAAGGCTTACTTTAGAGTGGCCTATTACAATAACCTCTATAAATATGCAATGTACTCTAGAGCTTATCTCTACACAAACCAGCCACAGGTAGAAGGTTTTAAAAATATTTAATAATAAATAATTAAAATACAAGACAAAACTACTACACCACAGAGATATCTAAGAGTTCAGAGATCACACAGAAACTTAAAATAATACAATAGGACAGGTCTGATTTCAAAGAAAAATACCTAATTAATCTTTACTAGCTTCAACTATTCCTACAAGAAATCACAGTGTAAAACTTACATGTGACCATAAGGCAGAGTGCTGATAAGTTGGATATCCAAGATCAAAATGCTGTAGTCTCTTGTGAGAAATAGTATTTAAACATTACTAACAAACATGTTTATAAGACCCTCCCAAATTACATAATTGTTGGCACTTAGGTTTTCCCAGTATTCATATTACATCCTCTCAACACCTGGTCTGAGACTTACAACAATAGAAGACATTTCACATGTATATTCTAACAGAAACTAGAGCAATAAAGCACATTCCACATCTAAATTCTGGTCATAAACTTTAGCCTTAAAACAATGGGCATGAAACCTTCATCCAGCCGCACTGGAGCCGAATTCTAACATGAAAGGGTCACAACATGCTTCACTGGGCCAGTATAGTGCAATGTTGTCACATATTTTGCAGTTCCACATTTCACAGTATTCTTTACACTCAAGAAACATGCCTGTATTTTACATTTATTATCAGGAAAACATGCCTGTATTTTACATCTATTTACAAAATGCCAGAATTATATATCAAATTCTATTTGATTAGGCTGGCAACCTTCACCCATCTCTCCCCAATCATCACATCTCTTCTCCCCGGGGAACTCAAGCAAGTTTTTCAAGTGCCCCTTGGGAAACATTGCTTGAGAGTGTCAGGTCTATCTGGTTGTACCTCATCCCATTCCCTGTCTTGAGACCCCATCTACATTGGCATTGCTACTCCCACTGTAGTGCTGCACTGACATATCATATGCTTGTAACCCCAGGCTCCATCGTAGCTACTTGGCATTTTGCTGACTGGCTCTGTTTAACCATGTTAGAGGGTTGTGATCTGTCATCACAGTGAATTTTCTTCCATACAGATAAGGCTGAGGTTTTTTGTAGTGCCCACACTATGGCTAGACATTCTTTTTCTACCGCTGCATAGCATTCCTCCCTGGGTTGGAGCCTATGACTGAGATAAACAACTGGGTGCTCTTCTCCCTCTGAAGAAATCTGGCTAAGTATAGCCCCCACCCCATAGTCTGAAGCATCCACCTGCACAGCAAATTCTTTGCTATAGTCTGGACTGGCTAACACAGGGGTCCTCCCAAAGCTTCCTTAAGCTTCTGAAATGCCTGCTCGCATGCTGGGGTCCACACTACCTTATCTGGCCTGTTTTTCCTTGTCAGGTCTGTGAGGGGAGCAGCTATGGTACTATAATTGTGAATAGACTTTCTGTAGTACCCTGCTGTCCCCAAGAATGCCCTCACCTGCTTTTTGGTAACAGGTGCAGGCCATCCCTGAATAGCTTCCACTTTGGCAGGTTCTGGGCTTATCTTTCCACTCCCCACTCTACGTCCTAGGAAGGAGACTTCTGCCATACCAACCTGACATTTGCTCAGCTTAATGGTCAACCCTGCCCTCTGTAGTCTGCCCAGCACCTCCATGACATGCTGAAGGTGCTCTTGCCAGGAATGGCTGTAGATAGCAATATCATCCATGTAAGCAAGGGCAAACCCTCCTGCTTCTGCTAAGATATGATCTACCAGCCTCTGGAAAGTCGCTGGACCATTCTTCATCCCAAAGGGCATCTTTGTGGACTCATACAAGCCAAAAGGAGTCATAAAGAATGACTTCTCTCTAGCCCTGGGAGACAAGGGCACCTGCCAGTAACCCTTGGTAAGATAAATGGTTGTAAGATACTTAGCCCCACCTAGCTGCTCTAGGGACTCACCTGTCCTAGGCATGGGGTAAGCATCTGACTCTGTGTGACTATTTAATTTTCTGTAATCCACACAGAACATGTTGCTGCCATCCTTCTTTGGCACCAACACCACTGGTGAGGCCCAGGGACTGTTGTACTCTTGAATCACCCCTAATGCCAACATCTACTGTACCTCCTCCTTCAAAGTCTGTTTGACTCTCTCAGGCACCCTATAATAGGCCTGCCTGATAGGCCTTTGGGGTCCTGTATCAACCTGGTGCTGCACCAGGTGTGTGCTCCCTGGTTTCCCCATGAACATGCCCCCAAACTCCTGCAACACTGCTTGAATTTCTTGAACCTGGGTAGGAGATAGCTGCAGGTGTCAGCCCGAGCCACACTGAGGAGATCTGTCACTAGATCTCTCTCAGACCCCTCCTGCAATCCACTGCAAATGCTCAGCACAAGGGCCTCCCTATCATGGTAAGGTTTCATCATGTTAACATGGTACAATTTGTGCCCCTGCCATCTGCCTAGCACTTCCACAATGTAGTTAATATCACTTACCTTTCTTACCACCTTGTAGGGTCCCTCCCAAGCTGCTTGCAACTTGTTGTCTGACAGGAATGAGAACCATCACCTGCTTCCCTACAGCATACTCTCTAGCTCGAGCATTCCTGTTATACCACACCTTTTTCTGTTGTTGGACTTCTGCCAGGTTCTCCTGGGCCAGACCCATGAGTTCCCTGAGCCTTGTCCTGTGGTTCAGAACATATGCCACAACAAAATCCTTGTGAGACTCACACTCACATTCCCACTCATCTTGAATTAAATCTAGAGGTCCCCTCACCCTATGCCCATACAGCAACTCAAAGGGTGAAAAACCTATGGGTTCCTGGGGAACCTCTCTGTAAGCAAACAACAGATGGGACAAATATTTGTCCCACTCCCTCTTAAACTGATGTGCAAATGCCTGTAGCATGGACTTGATTGCAGAGTTTAACCTCTCAACAAGACCATTAGTCTGGGGATGGTAGTGGGTGGTCTTCATGTGCTTCACCCCACAGGACTTCCACAGACAAGCCAGCAGGTCTGACATGAAATTGGCACCTCTGTCAGACAGTATTTCATTTGGAAAACCTACCCTGCTGAAAATCTCTAGCAAAGCATTTGCCACCTTCTCGGCCTCAATGGAGGACAAAGCCACTGCCTCAGGGTATCGTGTAGCATAATCTACAATCACTAGGATATTCTTTTTCCCTGTGGAACTTGCGGTACTCAGAGGACCTACAATATCCATAGCTACCCTCTGAAATGACTCCTCAATCACAGGCAAAGGCATCAAAGGAGCTATCACCTTGTCTCCTGCCTTGCCTACCTTTTGGCACTGCTCACAGGTCCTGCAGTACCCTGTTACATCTCTGGAAATTCCAGGCCAATACAAGTTTTGCATAATACGCCTCTTTGTATGCTTTATGTCCATATGACCTGCAAAGGAAATATCATGGGCTATGGCTAGAAGCACCAGACGGTAAGCTCTAGGCACAACCAACTGCTGTACTCTCTCACCTTCTAGCCCTCCCTCAGGGGTCCCCTATCTGTACAGTAACCCTTTGTTCCAGTATACAGATTCCCCCTTCCCCTGAGAATCAGGTGCCTCCCTAGCTACCTGCCTCATGCCTTGCAATGTAGAGTCTGAGAGATGAGCCTGTCTCAAGTCTCTCCTTGTAACCCTTCCCAGCTCCCCTTCTACAGGAAGTCTGGCATCCTCTGACAGCAGTGCCTTACTGTCAGCCTGGGTACTACTACTCACCTCTGCCTTTGCAGTTACCCTGTCCAAGGGAACATCATTACCCACAAGCAGCTGTGGCTCATATTCAGTCTCACTGCTATAGCATAGCTGACTCCCTGAAGTAACCACCTCAGCAGTCCTGGCTGCAAGTATGCAGTCTGTCTGGGTTTCTCCAGGCTATCAGACCCACATGCTTGTCTCCTAGCCTCACTGCATGTAACTGCATAAGTACATAGTACTGCCTCATCCAAATCCTTCTTTCTCAGGACATCTGCAGGATGGTAGTTCCATACCCCTGTTGTCTCAAGACATCGAACTGTTGGCATTTTGTCTTTCCCACTTACTGGCTCCCTCACCTTTGGTTCCCCACCTTGCCTCCGTGGACATCTGTATGCCATATGGCCCCACTGGTTGCATTCAAAACATTTAACCCTAGCTCCTGGATGTGTACCTGGACTAGTAGCGTCCCCTGCTACTGTTGGATTCTGTTGGGGCAGTCTGTGCTGCCCACCATGGGTTTCTTTAGTTCCATGAGCAGTACTGGGGGTCCCTTTCCTGTGCAGGGCTGCCCTGCTTGCAAGAGAGAGGTCTCCCTTCTTCCCCAACTCCTCTGAAGTAACACACTGTCTATCAGCTAACCAGATCCTCATGTCCTCAGGCAAAGTGCTAAGGGCTTGTTCCCTTACCAAAAGGTTTGCCAACCCTTCAAAAGTGGTGACCTGACATCCACTCACCCAGCTATGAAAATAAGTGCTCAGTTCAGCAACATATTCACATATATTTTCATCTGCCTTGCGTCTATGCTCACAAAACTTTTTCCTATACATTTCAGGTGTTAGCTTAAAACATTCTAATAAATGTCTTTTTACAGCAGTATAATCAAAACAGTCAGTGTCATGCATTTTTGCTAAAGAAGTTACAGCTTTACCATTGAGTAAGGGGGTCAGGAACCATACCAAGAGCCCTTGGTCAACTTTCATACTGTTTACGTACCTGCTCAAATATATGAATGAAGCAATCAAAATTACCCCCCTCTTTAAACTATGGAAGAAATTTACTGACCTTTTGTGCTTCTGGGATCCGGTTACTCCCTTCCCCATTACCTCCATGACTCTGGCGAAGAGTTAGCATTTCCCTCTCATGCCTCCTCTGTTGTTCATTTTCCTCAGCTTGTAGACTCCTACTTTTCTCGGCTGATTCTAGTTCCATACGCCTGGTCTCCAACTCAAGTCACTTTAGCTCCAGCTGGATTTTTAAGTCCACTGCAGAAAGGTTGAGCTGTCCATTCTCTGAGGATATTGTATCTCCACTGTCAGTCTGATTGTCCTCCAGGCTGCTGTTTTCTGATGCAGCTGTAACCAAGGCTGCAATCAGGTCTGCTTTAGTCAGGTTTCACTGCACCGGTCCCATAGCCTGACACATCTCTGCCAGCTGGCTCCTTGTCAGCTTTCCATACTCTTCTGGTGACATGCTGCCTGCTCACCATGACTAATACTAAGCTAACAAAAGAAATAAAACAATTGTGAACTTTGAGCATACACTGTGTGGCTGTTTTAGAGTACAAAACACTTTTAAAGATCACTGTACATAAGCTACAGGGAATTTGCTCTACCCACACCACTACAAGCCAATTAGTATGTGAAGTAGATCCCACCACTGCCAAACACTTGTGATGACCGAGCCCTGGCCCAGCAATCAAGGAGCCTCAATCCTCACCACTAACACCAGGGAGGTTGTCTCCTAGAAGAGAGGAAAGGATAACTAATGCACACAGTAAAGTACAATGTCCCTTAAGTGCACACAGAGATCACAGTCAGTCTGGGGCTGGTTGCTCCCTTGCTCACCAGGTCCCCAATAAGACTCCCCACTGGCACAGTTATAGGGTCCAGTTCTCAGCCTAGCTGGGCAAGCTAAAACCTATAGTAACCTTTCTGTCCAACTAGTGCTTCATGTCCCTGCCCAAGTAGCTGACATAACACACACACACTTTGAGATAAGTATTTATACAACTTCACAGACACTCCTGGGAAAGGCTAACACAGATTCTCCAGCTGTGCCCCTTTACCCAGACTGTAGTAATTACTGCCACCACCCAACCAATAATATCAGCTACTAAAGGCCCTTAAAAGGGTGTCCAATTATTACTGTGCAATATTATTATCCAATGGTAGTATGACTAACAGTCAAGACTTACTTTAGGGAGGGCGTGGCTAGGATGCTGAACTGATAGCTGCACTTCATTTTAGGTCTCTTACCTGATTGCTATTCCTGACTGGAATTTTACAAAAAAATATTTAATTTGAAGAAATATTTACTGTTAACTTATTTTTAACAACTTCGAGCATCTGCAGGAGAATTTTCATTGTCAGAACTTTAATAATTCCTGTCAAATTAATTACTGGCAAATCAGCACCAATATCAGCTTTACAATATGAGTCATCTTAGGAATTCATCCCAAGACTCTTCTCTCAAAAAGGATCTACAATCTCTTATAACAAGTATACAGGAACTCACAATTAAAATTGACAAGATGGACAATAAAATAGATACTTTTAAAGAAAAGTGCTCATAACAACTAGAACAACTTCAAATGAAACGTTTACTCAGCAGAAAGGACAGATATCACTTATTGAACAGTCACTAAATGACCTTGACACCAGAGTCCAAATAGAAGAACAACTAACTGAATTCTTATTACAACAGAATACATATTTACTAAAAAAGATTGATGATATGGAAAATCGAACAAGAAGAAATAATATCCGAATATATGGTCTACCAGAAAAATCTGAAGGGGACAATATGATAAACTTTCTTACCATCTGGATACCAAATGTAGTAAAATTACCTGAAGCTCTTTCATATGGTATAGAACGTGTATATAGATCACTATCAACACCTGGAAATACTTCTTCTCCAAATAAGAACAAACCAAGGTCCATAATTGTGAGACTTTTTTCTACACAAGATAAATATCTGATATTAAGAAATGCTTGGGCAAATTCTCCCATCAAATACAATGATACATTAATCAGATTTGACAACGATTACTCTATAAAGGTGGTTTCAAAAAGAAAGGGATTTCTACCAATAATAAAAGCCTTGAAGAAGAAACAATTCAAAACCCATCTTTTATTTCCAGCAAGACTGAGAATTTTCCTACCAAATGAAATAAACGTCTTTGAAACAGTAGAGTCAGCAATAAAATACCTTACCAACAATAACATCCTAACACAAGAAGAATCTATGGACTGGGCAATTAGTACTCCAAAGAGAAATGCTGAAGTAAACAACTGGAAGACTGTTGAACAAAAGAAAAAAAAACTAAAGGACAAATAATCTTATATGTTTTATATTCTGTAAAAGTTTAAATAATAATACAAACAACAAAAGAAAATTCTTTATGTCTTCAACTCAATCTGAAACAGGTACTGTTTTCTATTATACTTTAAATGTTAAAGTTAATATAAATTCGAGTACATTTAAATCAATCACTCAAGTATATTAAGCATAATTTAAATATTACTTCATTTTTTATTATTTATCCATCTAATATATTCATTTTCTTAAACAGATTAATCAACACATAGCAAAGTTCTCAATATTTTATGTTTGTTTTCTTCTCTCTTACATATAAAGTCTTCATTAACATATAATGTTCTATTTAGTTCATAGTTGTATTCCTTAATAGATATAGTAAGTCCTGTTGTAAACTTTGTTATCAGTTATATGTCTGAATACATATTTTTCTAAAAGACAAAAGTGTTCTTGTTTGGGTAAACAGCAGAGATGGGAGGGAATGTGTCATGATTAATACAAAGTGTTTCAGTTTGGCATTATCATAAGACTAATTCAAATAGACTTAAAACTGTTTTGTTTTGGTTCATTTATCTATGTTGATGTAGAGTAAGGCAGAATTTGCTCTCCATGGTGTTTTGTGGCTTCAAGCCGAATATGAAGTGGTTCTGGACATCCGGAGTTCAGTGACAGTTCCGCCGATGTTTAAATGTCCTGTTATGTTCTGCCCTGTGATAGTGTATATCATAATATGCTTGAAATACATTTTCTGTAATGTGAAATCTATAGAGCAGGCTAGAGCAGTCGTGTGAATAGTAGTTAATCTTGCCAGAATTAAAAAAAAAAAAAAAAAACATACCCTTTCCCACTTGGTTCTTGAGACAGCCTTACAGTCACGAATGGTATTAGAAGCACAAGCTCCATATATTGTTGACGTTTTTCACGTTTTTGCTTATGTGCATCATCCCCTGGCTTTATCTAACTGATGCTCATCCAGGAAGCATGCTCGTTTCATTTTTTAAAATAATATGACCATTATTTATACACCTATGACCACAAGACATTCCTCGGTGCTTTTCCGTTGTTGGGGCAACGATATAGTTGTGGCGCTGAAAATTGTCAGGAACCACATTGCTTTTATGTATTTCATGTTTATATTAAGTACTTTCCACCTTATTTTACAAATGCAGAGATGTACTAATTTCTTAACTGCACAGCGAACAGCATTTTGAGAGAAGTATGCAGTTTTAAAACAAACGCAGAGATATATACATTAGTAAGACAATACATTTTTAAACTACAATCTTGATCTTCATAAATTAGTGTTTCCTTAAGCCTTTCTTGAATTGTCCATGTTCTGGATGACACTAATATTGCATTCTTTCTGCATACTTTCATTTTAAACTCCACCCTCACTCACCACCCAGATTGCGTGTTCATAGTATACATGTTCCTTTCTCCTCTATTTTTTAATGTATATATGATAACTTTTTATCACAACATTGGTCTGCTAGCTGCCATAACATTTTTATCCCCTCTATTCCCCTTCCCATAAGTTGCCTCAGTAGTTATCGCAAAGTTGCAATAGGTGTATATGCATACAAGAACACCTGAGGGAAACTCAATTCATTCTGCTGCTGTAAGATGCTGTAAATGTTTTACTTCACCAATTTAGAGAATTACAGTTATGTATATATGTATGCATCTATGTTTGTATATTTATATTGCTTTTTTGACAGTGAAAGTCTGAATGGGTAGAACCCCCCCTCCTTTTTCAATGGAGGAAAAAAAAACTATGATTTGACTATCACTGATTGTTGGAGTCTGCCAGGTCTTTTCTTCTGATGTCCAGTTTAGCAAATTCAGTTTAGTTACAGGAGTTGAATGAGTGATAGCTCAGATGCCTTCTTCTTTCATATGTCCCAAACATTCAAAAAATAAATTCTCATGCTAATAACATGACTATAAAATGTTGTGTTTGCCTTTCACCCAAGATGCTCTGGTGACATGTTTATTAAGGAACATCCTTTTCTCCACACATGATATTTGTTAAGCACAGTGTATGACTTGCACAGTAGATATCTGGAAATTCAGCACTGTTGTTCAAATCCTGGGGACTACTTCTCCCTTTTATATGTTAAACATACTCTCCTTACCTGATGGTGACGTGGTTAATTCCAAAAGATGAAAATATAATGGGGGCATTGCAGGCTTTTGTTATGGGCTCATTCCATCCCAGCCACACTAATTCTTCCATAAAGCTAAATAACTCATAACCTTGCTATCATTCCTCTTCCTCCAGTTTTAGGACATTAATTAAACCTTGCTTAATTGATTTTGTAGTCAGAAACTCATTTATCTGTGAATTGTTCAGATTTTCACAGAGTATATAATTCTATATATATATATATATATATTGTAAAAAATATTGTTGAACATGAGAAAATGTTTATTAATACTTTAAACTATTTTGAAATTATATTACCTTAGTCTAAATGTTTTGTAACTTTTTGAAACCTGATTCAAAACAAGTATTACTGAATTACAATAATATAAAGAGAAAAAGAATATACTTATATATTTTAGCTGATTATATTATTTCCATATATTATTTAAGTGTCTTTATTTAAAACTAAGAGGATAAGAGAAACTGATCCAAACATTATTTGTGAGGGTAGAAAGTTTGTTTGGTTAGATTCACTAACCAAACAAAGAGGTATGTTACCTCATAGTGATAGGGAATGGTTTTTAAGATTAAGAATTACAAGTTCAGAAGTTTTATTGTTTTTAATTATCACTTTGCTATCAGTCAGAAACATGCAAAAAATATACAGTAAAAACATTTTTAAATTCTTCATCCAAGATAGAATAAAAAATAAACAATATTTACATAAAATCACATATAAAACAAACTCAAAACTAGGAAATGAAATGTTTATCCATAAATGTTAATGGTCTGAATAATAGTAATAAAAGAAGAAGCCTATCCAAATACATAAATTTACATAAACCACAAGTAGTCTTTTTACAAGAGACACACATTAGATAGAGATATAAACAACTTAAATATCAATAATTACACAGTATTAATAAGTTCTCAATATAAAACAAAAAAGAGGAGTAGCTATACTACTTCGCAATACAACTATAACACCTAAAATAATTACTACTCATCAAGATACATCAGGTATGTTTTGTCTAGCTTCAATAGAGTTAAATAAGAGAATCTATACTTTAGTAAATCTATATTGGATTCCAGGACTAGGATTAAGAACAGTTAAACAGCACTTTGAAGAGATAATTCATCTAACTAAGGATAGCCTGATATTGGCAGGATACTTTAACTGTATAATAAATGAAAAAGATACAGATTCTAAATCTAAAAGAAGAAAACAACCTATCTCCAAGGTGCTTTCAAAATTTATAGATACACTATATTTAAAAGCTATAAACGAATTTGCAGAACCAGACTCACTAATCTTTTCATTTTATTCTCATAGATATAGAGCTAACTCTAGAATAGATAGAATATATGTCGCCAATAACCTAATAACAAAAATTGACAAAGTCAAAATTATAAATTGTCCCTTATCTGATCATAATGCCATAGTATTTGAGATAGAGCTTACTCCTTTTCATTCAAATCTCATTACTAGGATACCTTCCTCTATCACAAAATTGACAGAATTTAAAGAATTTTATGAAGAAGCAATCAAAAACTTTCTATAAATAAACTACACAGAGGATATTTCAGAAATATATGTCTGGGATTCATTAAAGGTAGTTACATATGGGAAAATATTATCCTGGTACATAAAGAAAAGGAAGTAATGGAATAAAGATATGCTAGACTTACAAAAATAAGCAATTGAATTGAATCTGGAAATACAAAAGGGCAACACTACTCAAGTTCAAGAACTTACACAAATCAATAAGGAGTATGCAGAATTGTTACATCATAAGATTATGATTAACTTAGAAAAGATAAAAATAAACTCATACTCTACTAATCCAGAACACCTGAAACACTTAACTAATAGAACAAAAAAAATCAAATCTAAACAAATAAAATAAATATTTATTCCTAATACTAACAAAAGAGTTACTGATCTAAATGATATTTTAGAAGCATTCAGACTTCAATTTAACTTTGATAATCCCCTAAACATGCAAGATACACCTACCAAGGATATAAAAAAATACTTAGAAAATAATATTCATATTAAATTAACACAAGAACAAGTAGACATTATAAACAAACCAATCAATATGACAGAATTAAAATCACAAATTAAAAATCTCAAGACAAATAAAGCACCTGGCCCAGACAATATGCTACCAGAAATGTATAAATTAATACCCAATCAAGCCATATCCTTACTATCAAAAGTATATGATATAGACAAAAAGATTTGAACATACCACCCTCTTGGAAATATTCATTGATATCTCCAATTATCAAACCAGATAAAGATGAGAAGCAGTGCTCTTCATATAGGCCAATATCATTACTCAATATTGACTATAAGATGTTTATGGCTATATATGCAGATAGAATCAAACTCTTTCTTCCTTTCTTAATTCACAAAGATCAAATGGGTTTTATTAAAGGAAGAAACACTTCAGATAATATTAAAAGAATACTAACATTAATAGACTATAGCAAACATAAAGTCCTAGATTTAAATGTAATCTCATTAGATATTAATAAAGCTTTTGATTCTGTTAACTGGAACTTTCTTTCACTAGTTTTAAAAGAATATAACTTTCCTTCTAATGTTAATAACCTTATCCAAATACTATATGAAAAATCTACTGCATATGTTAAACTAGGATCATATAGATCATGCCCTATAACAATCAAAAAGGGAACTAAACAAGGTTGCCCTTTATCACCATTGTTATTTGTATTACTCATAGTACCCTTTGCAAATCAAATCAGATCAAGCAATAACATAAAGGGCATATGTATTAATAAAATGTTAAACCTTAAAATCCAACTCTTTGCTGATGGCATACTTTTAACGATGCCAATGAGTCTTTGAATGCTCTATTTAACTCCATGAACAAATTTCAAAATATTTCAGGCCTAAAATTTAATGAAAACAAAACTAAAAGTATGCCCTGTAACTGTAAAAAAAAAAAAACATAAACAAAAGATTTTCCAAATATATAGTAACAGAAAATAACATTATTATACCTGGGAATAAATCTACTCAATGAACTAATGGATTCTCTAATATTTAACTATAATAAAATACTAGACAAAATAGAACAGACAATTGGTTACTGGAATAAATACAGCAGACAGATTATATCTTATTAAAGCAATCATATTTCCCAAAATATTATACTTAATACAAAACTTTTCATTGCCACCTCCCAAATATATTATTCAAAGATACAATAAACTAATTTTAAAATTTCTATGGTTTCCAAATAAACCCTCTATAGCCATAAATAAGCATTTACCAGATTGGGAAGATGGTGGAATTAATTTACCAGATATTGATTTATATATTACCTCCTCTGTTATTAAAAATATAACACTATGGTTAAATAATTCATACACACCTATATGGAAACAAGCGCATGAGCAGATTTACATAGAATTTAATTACAATCATATACAAGACAATCAAGACAGGGAGGGGCAGAGAAGTATGTAAGAGTGGTACAGGATATGTACAAGGGTAGTGTGACATTGGTGAGGACTGCAGTGGGAGTGACAGATACGTTTAAGGTGGAGATGGGATTACATCAAGGATCAGCTCTGAGCCCTTTCTTATTTGCAGTGGTGATGGACAGGTTGGCAGATGAGATTAGACAGGAGGCCCCGTGGACTATGATGTTTGCAGATGACATTGTGATATGTAGTGAGAGTAGGGACCAGGTTGAGGAGACCCTGAAGAGGTGGAGATATGCTTTAGAGAGGAGAGGAATGAAGGTCAGCAGGGCTAAAACAGAATATATGTGTGTAAATGAGAGGGAGGGTAGAGGAATGGTGAGGATGCAGGGAGTAGAGTTGGTAAAGGTGGATGAGTTTAAGTACTTGGAATCAACAGTTCAGAGTAATGGTGAGTGTGGAAGAGAGGTGAAGAAGAGAGTACAGGTAGGGTGGAATGGGTGGAGAAGAGTGTCAGGAGTGATTTGTGACAGACAGGTACCAATAAGAGTGAAAGGGAAGGTCTACAAGAGGGTAGTGAGACCAGCTATGTTATATGGGTTGGAGACAGTTTGGCAGAGTTAAAGATGTTAAGATTTGCACTGGGTGTGACTAGGATGGACAGGATTAGGAATCAGTATATTAGAAGGTCAGCTCAGGTTGGACAGTTTGGAGACAAAGCAAGAGAGGTGAGATTGCTTTGGTTTGGACATGTGCTGAGAAGGGATGCTGGGTATATTGGGAAAAGGATGCTAAGGATGGAGCTGCCAGGTGAGAGGAAAAGAGGAAGGCCTAAGATAAGGTTTATGGATGTGGTGAGAGAGGACACACAGGCATTTGGTGTGAAAGAGCATAATGCAGAGGACAGGAAGAGATAGAAACAGATGATCCGCTGTGGCTACCCCTAATGGGAACAGCCGAAAGAAGATGATGATGATACAAGACAATCTAACTGTAATATCATCACCCCTTATATGGGTGTTAAAAGATTATTTTTTAGGGAAAAAGAATAATATCAATAAATTACCATCAAACTATATAGGCTCTACACTATCAGTGTTCAAAACATATATAAACAAAATATCAAATATTAATTCTTGGATTGTTCTTATTTTCCCTATAGCTTTTACACCCACTATTCTAGACACATCCCAAATCTCTAAAATGAATATACTCAAGAAAGAATCTTTACTCTTTTGGCATCAACTTATAGAGAAAGGGAAAATACTAACAAATGAACAGATAACTTACAATTATAATATAAATAAAGACTACTGGTTGCTTTTACAAAATCTAAGACATTTTCTTATAAATAAATTAGAACAAATGCAACCTTCAGTTAGACATGAAGCTCCAAAACTCATTGAATACCTTATTCTTATCACAAAACAACCTTATCAGGGTACAGGTTACTTATCTAATATCTATAAAATTGTTAAAAAAACAAAATATTATCATGAAAAATCATACTGGGATTATTATACTTTAATAAACAACCATCCTCCAATTGAAGAAGAAAAAAGTAATATTCTAAAATCTTCCAAATTTTCTACATTATCAAAATACTAGCAATTATTCACTTGGAGATATCTACACAGACGTTTCTATACACTACATAGGCTAGCCAAAATGTTGTCTAGTAAAGATCAATGTTGGAGATGCCAAATCAAGATAAAAGCAGATTGGCAGCATGTTTTTATGAATGTATATGTCTCAATATGTACTGGAAGTCTATTAACTATTTTTTCAGACTGTTTATAACGATAATTTTCAATTAACAAAGTCTATAATTTTATTCAATTCCCCTATTCCAAACTGTGTACCAAAAAAGACACTAAAATCCTATGGTCACTATTGGCAATTTCACGTAAAATCATAACTATACACTGGAAAAATGAGGCTTCTCCTACGTTCAAGGAATTTAAAAATTTAACATCAACAGTTGCTCACATGGAAATATTAACAGTGAAGAACACAACTAAAAGATCTACTTCATACTATTACTCTTGGATGAAACTACTGGAAATACTCGAAAAGATCGACAAAGATATATCATCTTATGTTTATCACTTTATTTAATATAGAATTTCAATGTTATTTGCATAGACACCAATGTAAATAGTTATATAATGGTTTGAAGTTAGTAATGTTTTAGAATTGTAAATATGTGATTTATCTATATTTCTTGTAATGTTTCTTAAGACATCTTATTTGAAATAATAAAAAAATGTAGTGAAAAAAAGACTTACTTTATAGTGGCCTATTACAATAATATCTATAAATATGCAATGTACTCTAGAGCTTATCTCTACACAAATCAGCCACATGTAGAAGGTTTTAAAAATATTTAATAATAAATAATTAAAACACAAGACAAAACTACTACACCACAGAGATATCTAAGAGTTTAGAGATCACACAGAAACTTAAAATAATACAGTAGGACAGGTCTGATTTCAAAGAAAAATACCCAATTAATCTTTACTAGCTTCAACTATTCCTACAAGAAATCACAGTGCTAAAACCTACATGTGAGCATAAGGCAGAGTGCTGATAAGTTGGATATCCAAGATCAAAATGTTCTAGTCTCTTGTGGGAAATAGTATTTAAGCATTACTAACAAACATGTCTCTAAGGCCCTCCCAAATTACATCATTTTTGACACTTAGGTTTTCCCAGTATTCATATTGCATCATCTCAACACCTCGTCTGAGACTTACAATGGAAGACATTTCACATGCATATTCTAACAAAAACTAGAGCAATAAAGCATATTCCACATCTAAATTCTAGTCATAAACTTTAGCCTTAAAACAATGGGCATGAAACCTTCATCCAGCCGCACTGGAGCCGAATTCTAACATGAAAGGGTTACAACATATTTCACTGGGCCAGTAGAGTGCAATGTTGTCACATATTTTGCAGTTCCACATTTCACTGAATTCTTTGCACTCAAGAAACATGCCTGTACTTTACATTTATTATCAAGAAAACATGCCTGTATTTTACATTTATTTACAAATGCCAGAATTATATATCAAATTCTATTTGACTAAGCTGGCAGCCTTCACCCATCTCTCCCCAATCGTCACACTGCATATGAAAGAAGATTATTGTGAAAGAATCATGAGCTGATTTTGCCAAAAACAGAGGCAGAAAAAAAGCTGAACGGTGAAAGGAAATGAAGATTGGTTAAGTTTCAGCAAAACAATAGTGGCTTCTACTAAATGAGCACAGTCTCCTAAGAACTTGCGAGAGTGGATTACCCTGGGTCTTACATGAAAAATTATTTGTTCTGTATTACAATGGACAAGGCTTTTCAGACCTTTTTGTACTCATTTACACATTTTTTGATTTTTATTATCTTGTTCATGAAGCTGATAATATACTTGGAACAAGACCTTTGATACCTTTTGCTTAAAAAATTTACTGTTTTCATAGTATTGAATGAAGCACATCTATACAACTGAATTTTCTCATGCTCTCATTTGAAATCATTGCAAATCTCTCTCTATTTATACACACACACACACACACACACATATATATATATATATATATATATATATATATATATATGAATATATATATATATATGTTTGTATCAATATATCTATATCAAACCAGAATTCCTCTTTATTTTGTTAAATACTTATAAAGTTCTTAGCTTTGCTCAAGCAGCAGAAAGTATTCAGTACAACATGGAATTCAAAAGAAAGCTGTCTCATAAAAGTCAGTTTTATAAACATGCTTTTAATAGTTCTAGTTTGCACTGGCAGGTTAATTTTATACTGCTCCATAGCCCACAAAAGAAGCCTCAGGGAAACTGTTTGGGTAATGAGCCTTTTCTAATGGTGGGTAGCAATAGATGTCACAGAGAAAAATCATAAAGAAATATGTGCTGCAGAGGTCTTAAATTTAGATGCAACAAGAACAGATGGATACCAGGTTTACATTCCACTGAAAATGTATCTCGTCAGTCAGGCGGTAATATATAAGTCATCAACAGTATGGGGCCTTGACTGGATTCTGAAGGTCATTCCCACTGCATATACTTTCCTCTGATTACATAGATGTGTTCCTACGTAGTAAATAATAAATAAATAAATCACAGCTGCTAGATATTAAATATATGTTTAGTTACCTTGTCTGTATGGTCACTGTTTTCCAAGACATGCTGGGAAACTTTAGTTGCACCAGTAATTCTAGGTTATTCCACCTAATTTTGCATTATGGTATGAGGGTAGGCATTCTTTATGATACCCTCATTAGTGTGAAAGACCAACACCTGAGTATGTTTACATCAGTTGTTTTTCAGAGGGCAATGTCTGCATTAAACCTTGTATAGTACAATAAGATGTACAGTTTAGAAAGCTATTTTAAAATATATTTAGCATTTTTCTGGAAGATGTCATTTAAAAGCCTGAATAAAAAGTCATGCTGATATTTTTGACTAGTGCCAACATGTTTTTAACTCTTAGTGAAACTATGATCTCAGAAAGCAGCCTGAATAGAATCTAAAACTGTTATGGGAACTTATCTGAACAGTGCATAAATGCAATTATAAGTACCTTTGTAAGTAAATAATTAACTTGTATGCTGACATGGAGAAACACACATTACATACTTTGAGGTGATACAGCTCCTTGACTATTGTAATGTTTCTATGCAGAAGTGCTACAGCATAATTTCCTAGATATTTTACTATAGTCCATGGCAACAAACATTAAGAATTTAATCTTTAAATCCACTCATCCATCCAGTCATTCAACAATCAGTCCATCTATTTATCCAGTCAGTCATCTAAGCCCTTAACCTTTTGAGGGATTTCAAGAGATTTCCTGCACAGCAGAAAAGCAAACAGGACAAGCTATTCTACCTTTACAATAGCGTTAGTATTCCACCTCCATTACATCCCAGCCTTTTCCTTTACTCTTTATCTGTCAGCTTTATCCCCTCATGAACATATCTGTGTATTCCCGATCCACCAGCAATTTTGACCACCTCTTCCATGGGTATACACCTCTTTTTTGTTAAGACATGTTTTCAGAGAGTAGTGAACCCAACTGCAGGTCTTACCACATCATTTGTCACCTCTGTATCAAGTCCAAAGTTTGGCACTTAGTCATTGGCTAAACAGGCTGTATGGAATGAGATGTGAAACTAGCCTCAATACTTTACAATTAGGAACAAAAATAATAAAATCTAACCAGGCTGCAATAAGGGAGATCTCATAATGTGAAACATAAGACCTTTCTGCTATCCATCAATGGTGACACTTTTGTAATTAACACAAAGCACAATATCATCATATTTAACGTATGAGTCAAATCAAACTCAATAAAAAGTATATCATACTTTCTAGACTTTTCCCGAGGAAACTATAATGCAGTTAATGCTGTACTAACAGCAGACTGGAATACTGCCTTCTATTGTGCCATATTTTTCAAAGCAAGTGCTATTAATTTAGAAATTGTTGTATATCCAAGAAGAAGAAATACTCCAAGATACAGCAGTTTATGGGCAAGTATGTATTTCACTGTAATTGCACATAAATTATTATTGTTCCAAGAAAGTGAGCTTAGCAATCCTCAAACATGCAATGGGAACTCATCTTCTATGATCCAAATAAATCTGCTCAGGGTATGTTTGTGTAATCATCAAATTAATAGGACATACAAGAAAAAAGTACTACTTACATTTCATGACTTAAGTTTAGATACAGTAAAGTGCCTCAAATATTTATTTTCTTCTTGACTGAGGTTCCAGATCTATTTGAAAACTCATCTTGATCATAAAGGCTGGAAGCAATATAAGGCATTATTTGATACATCAGAATAAAGGAAATAAATGTTAGTTTGTTATCAATTATGGTGAAATGAGCATCCTTTGGCAGCACACAGTTATTGCATTTGCAGAAAAAATTTCAGGCATCACAATAAGCAGATATGTCAGAGGGCTATAGAACCAAGGATAGATATCATTACAATAGTTACACATAATATAACTATTACTACAAATGGAATTAACCATATCCTTGCAACCAGACAAACTACCTTCTGTGTAACTCTACAGCATCAAAGAAATCTGAATAAAGATGTATCAATTACATTAAGAAAAATGGCAGGGGGGCATGGCTTGGATGGCACACTAAAAGCGGCAACAGCACAAATTCTCTGTTCTGCAGTAAAAGATCAATTCTGACAGTAGTTATTCACAAAATCCACAAAAGGAACCTTTAAAGGCAACTATGTACAATCAAGAATCTATAAGCTACAGTTTGGTGTACTTTTCAACAAATAATCTTTATATTTTCCTGTGATACTACAAGGAAGAAGAAAGGGAGAGAAAAATATACACTGAAGAAAATGAGCTTTGCTAAATCCACTCAGCAAGAAAATTATATGAAAAAAGAACATCAAATAATTCTACCAAATATACAAGACTTAATAATGAAAATTGACAAACTAGAAAAAGAATATACATCAAAGCAGACTGAAATATTAAGTGATGCCAGCTTTGGAGGAATCAGTGACTGACATAGATTACAGACTGAGAAAGAAAATAATATTTAGTTCCTTCTACAACGAAATAATAGTCTTATCAACAAAATAGATGACTTGGAGAATTGTTGAAGAAGGAACAGCATTAGAATATATGGAATACCAGAAGGAATGGAGGAAGACAACATGGTGACATTTCTAATTAAGTGGCTCAAAAAAACTTTAAAATTACCAGAAGCTCTTTCTTTCAGTATTGAAAGAGCCATCAGATCACTATCCACTGCTACATCTTATAATAAGGGCACCCATCCAAGATCCATTACTATGAAATTTTATATCAAGCCAAGACAAGGACCTTATCCTAAAATCTGTCTGGGCTCTTTCTCCTTTAAAAATTGGAAATCACATATTTGAGATTTGACAATGACTACTCTTCTGCAGTCATCACAAAAAGAAAGACTTATCTTCCTCTTATAATATTACTAAAAAAACGGCATCAAGTCACAACTAATCTTCCCTGCTAAAAATGAGAATCTGCCTGTGAGATGGAAAGAAGGTTTTTGAAACTTTTGAGGAAGCTTACACATATGTACAAAAAAACTTAATACCACTAGAAGAACAAATGGATACCTCTTCCACATTAAAAAGACAAGCATCAAAAAGTGATTGGGTTGTTAAAGACAACAAGAAAAACCTAGAGACAAGTAAAAATGATATATTAAGCTGTCAGTTTATAACAATAACTAATTTGCATTTCCCTTAGGACTAAAAAACAACAATAGAAGTAAAGGTAATTTGTCCTTATTCCTTTTTAACATGTTAAAAAGAAAATTCAATAACACATTATATATAACATTTTATTTTCAAAAGTTACTTCCTGAACAAAAAGTAAGCACTCTTTCAATATATTTTAATGAAAAATAATTTCAGTAAAGTATATCTCTATCATCAGTACATAATTGTAAGTCTAAATATGTTTAGTTTAATATATAAAAGTATTTGTGATCTTATCTGAAGTATAGGGTGGGTGTGTTTTTACTAAAAATTCATCTCTGAATAGAATCTGGGCTTATATAGACAGAGAGAGGGTATCCAATGTGTTTTCCCCTTTCCTTTGTGAGAGAAACAAACTGTAGTTGTAAGTGTTTATATAGAAATAGTCATCTGGTGGTCATCAGGTCATTGGTTATGCCCTCCGGTCATAGAATGGTGTTGGTTAAATCAGATATATAGGTGTTTGCAAATTGTATTTGAAACATGCAATTGGATGTTGTCTTGTATTTCTAATTCATATCTATACCTGTGGTACATTGAGAGTGTTCTTAAATATATATACTATGTGGTTGTAATTTGTTTTGTTTCAGCTTTTTGAACATAGATAACCCATTTAACTCTTTTGCGACTTGAAAGCATGTCTGTGAGCCTTTTTAACAAGAAAGCTTCACCCAGTTATTATAAATTTCCGCTCACTCACCTCGGAGTGATGATTTTCAAGATTTTGCAAGTTTCTAGCTCATGCCTGTGTACAGAATGACTCTCTCAACAATTAAAAGAAAAGAAGAAACTATTCCAATGGCTGCAGCACAGTCCTATAACCTTTGAACTATTAAGAAAGCAGTAAGGTCCAACCAGAAAGCCAGAAGAGTTCTGTAGTGCCTTGGAAGCTTATAACTAAGCTAAACACAGAAAACATAAACTTGTAAGTGCTTATTTTTGTTTTATATGCAACATAATCAAATTCCAAATGAGTACTGGCACAGTCTAAATTTCGATTTCTGCTATATACTGATAACCTAGCAGTAAATGATGAAAATTATGGATTTATTATTGGTCTTCAGTTTTTACCGTATACAGCATTTAGAGCATAGCTGGAGTGATGACAGCTGATAATGGTTTTGTATGCATAATAGAAGAATTTATCTTCGAGATTAGTGTATTATATATATATATATATATATATATATATATATATATATATATATATATATTCACTTTAGAAGCTTGAAATCCTGAAATATTGAATTTCAGAATCTCAAGCCCATAAAGTGGAAACCCTAAAAGCAGGAAAAGCCAGAAGCACAAAATTCACAATCTTGCATATCGGAGATGTTGAACTAGTGCTTCTGGTATACTCATACACACACCTTCCTCTCCACATACAAACACACACCCTGTCCTACATAAAGAAGGGGGGAAGCACCCCTGTACCCCGCTTGTGGGGGATGCACCCTCCACACCATCCCTACTTATATATACTAACCCCAAGGTTGTACTACATACACAAACACACAAAACACCACCACACAAGCTACATTCCCCTCGCACACACACATCACAGTAACAAAACACACAAACACACACTACAGCCCCTAACCCAAAACCCTTACAACATAAACACTTACCTGAATCCATAACCACAGTGCAATATCAGAAGCACTAATTCAACATCTCCGATATGCGAGATTTTGAGTTTCGTGCTTCTGGGTTTACTTGCTTTTCGGTTTCCACTTTATGGGCTTGACATTTTGAAATTCGATATTTCACAATTTTGAGCTTCTAAAGGAAACCCATATATATATATATATATATATATATATATATATATATATATATATGTATATATATATATTTTTTTTCTCTCCCTCACCTCTTAAAGCACTAGCTAGTTATGAATATAAACAGTTTATATGTGTCTGTGCAAAACTATTGAGACCAGCACAGACATGTCTATATCCTGGTGCACCTAGAGATTTAATGGGACTGTGTGGTAGCCATCTCTCAAAATGGGAAAGCAAATTCCTAATAAGAAACAAAACACAAGATTATTGCTTGTATGTACTGTATATATTTAAAGGTGTAGTGTTGGCAGACTATCTGGCTATTTAATGCACTTGTTAGACTGACTTTTATTACAATAGCAGTTTTAGTAAATTGACAATAATTTATTAAATTCTGACACAGAGATTTGGTAACAAGCTCTTGAATATTTGATTTTATACTTCATAAAATATTTAATGCTGATACAAGGTCTGTTAATTTTGTCAGTCTTCAAAGATCTATAAGAGAATATAGATCATACTGATGGTTCTTGATATTGTTTATAACTATTGTTTATCCAGACATTCTGTTTTAAAATGTTGAGAGATGTGATACTATTGTGAGGCCATACAATGAATATTAATTATCTCAAATAAAAGTGTTTTGAACATGTACACTGTTGCTTAACCTATTATGGTCTGTGGAAATCCAAAGCAAATACAATTAAACTATATGGTGATATGAGGGCACATCTTGCAATAATATTTCATTACAAAATTATTTGAAGGTTGTATAGTCTGGGTTGTCTGCCCTCTTTTATATATAGTTAAGTATTATATGTTAATTGAATTAATCCAGTAATGCATTCCAGTAGAAGTATTTGAAGAGATGCAAAACTGTTTAAAAAGAAATATGAAAATATGTTGCTAATCAAAAGAAGAATACTGAGTAATGCTGATATTACCAGAAACACACCCTCCAAGAAAATCCTTAACTAGACAGAATACAAAAGTATTTTACTGACAAACTCTTGTTCAACTAAATGGCTTAACTTAAAACTCTCTAATGATGTGTTCTTAGTAAAAAGATGTTTTATACTATAAGAACATATATTATTATATACTATATATAATACTACAGTAATCAAATAGACTTGCTGACAGACATATGCATAACTTTAATAATAATATTTCCAGTAATCTTCAATAAAACTTCAAACAAATATGATTACATAATGCTGTATTGAACAAAATATCAACTGGTTAATGAAAATTGTAAGATTTTGATAATATTGTGAACAGACTTGTACTTTACAGATCTGTAAATGTAATTTGCAAAATGATAAAAGAGCTACAATGGAAAATGGATTTAAATATTATACTCATGACCAAAAAAGATTACAAAATAATAACTTATAAGAATATAAAATATTAATAGAAGCAAATTTACAATAATTTATTAAAGTGTTATTATTTTTTAAAACCAAATCATAGCCAAGTCCACTATAACATACTTTGCTATTATAAAGATTATATACTGCAGATTTTGATCTTCCTTTTGATTCAGTTTCACTTTTGTTCTCTCTGTTTATTTGTTTTCTCCTTTTCTTATTATAAGCTATACTTACTGGCAGTAGCAGAAAGATACCACTAGTGGATATGGTTAGAATAAATAGCGGCCTTTATGGAGAACATATAAGGCCAGGATCATTAGGTTCCATGATTAGAGAGTCTAATGTGTATATAGTTGAATTTCTTATGTTAATCATAATTGTTTGGTCCATAATGAGTAATATCTTCATTTATCTTAAAAATATTAAAGGAAATCAATCTAAAATTTCATTAGAATTTAAAAAGTTTTACAATGTCATTCTATACTTTATTGTCCCTAATTGTTAATGCATCAAATAATCCTATAAAGAGAGCTAGTATAAATAAATAAATAAATATCTTTCTTTGCATAAAGCTGATAATAGTTTTTCTACATGAAACTCATCTAATACCACAAGATACAAATAAACAACTACTAAAGAATTATATAATGCTGATTGGCTCTCCATTCAAACAAAAAAGAAGAGGTGCATTAATTCTTTGGAAAAAAGGTCTACAGCTACCCAAGATTATATATTCTTACACATATAAAGGTGGCACGCTTGCACTAGTAGTAATTAAAATCCAGAAAAGTATTATACTCTAATTAATTCTTACTGGATGCCAGGAATAGGCACAAAATCAGTTAGAAATTACTTAGACATAATTACTCTACACTCCAAAGGAGAGAAATACTAACAGAGATTTTAACTGTATCCTATCTTCAACAGATACAACAAACCCCACATATTTTCAAATTTCTCCTGCAGCTAAACAATTAAATAATTATATTAACCCTAGGAATCTAAATGACACATATAACATAAAGTTACCTCACTCTCTAAATTTTTCACATTACTCATATAGGTTTGGCACAAAGACAAATATAGACAAAATAATAGTAACAAATTCCTTACTATCAAAAATAGAAGATGTAGAAATACTATCTTGCCTCCTATCAGATCATAATGCTATTACTATGAAAATAACCCTACATACTGAGAATTCAAACTTTCTACATAGAATTCCAGCTTTTATTACTAAAATAAAGGATTTTCAGAACTGGATACTCACTGAAATGAAACAAATTTTAGAAACAAATAACAATGGAGAGGTACCAGATATGATCCTTTGGGATACATTTAAAGTTGTTATTTATGGGAAAACCAAGAGCTGGTTCATATCAAAAAGAAAAGAATGGGATAAAAGTCTATTAGACATACAAAAACAACTTGATAATCTAATACAAACCCCTTCTTATAACGATAAATCAGTAATAGATAAAATAAATCAACTAAATAAATAATACCAAGAAATCGTACATCAAAAAATCTCCATAAATCTAGAAGAAATTAAATTAGATTACTATTCAATGAATCCTAAAAGCCTATATAAAATGGTAATAAGATCAAAGCTCTATATGACTTATATGAAAATATATGATTTATATGAAAAAAAATCATATAAAAGAAATTATACAAAAAGAAAACAAAAAGAAACCTAAAGCAACAGACCTGAAAACAATATTACAATACTTTAAGACACATTATGGTAACTGAAATAATATAAAACCAGACACAGTAGATAAAACATCCTGGAGAATATCTCAAAGAAATTAACCCATGAATACATTATGAATACAGATAAGGCTTTTACCTTTAAAGAGTTAAAATATCAAATACAAAATTAAAAAAAAACAACAAAGCACCAGGATTAGATGGCTTAATTCTAGAAAGATTTAAATTACTACCCGACAGCATGCTAAAAATCTTGTTAAATGCGTTACAGGAAGTTAAAAATGCATCATATATTCAACCATCATGGAAATATTCTCTAATATCTCCCATATTAAAACCCAACAAAGACTCTACTTCCTGCTCTTCATATAGACCCATCTCCCTTTTAAACATAGATTATAAAATTTTCATGGCTATTCTTGCAAATAGATTAAATAAAATGTTAACTAATTTAATAGACAATGACCAAACAGGCTTTATAATCAACAGACAAGTTTAAGATAATCTGATTAGACTCCTATCATTAATAGATATATCAAACAAAGAGAAAAGAAAACTGACTATAATAAGTCTTGATATAGACAAAGTCTTTGATACCCTGAGTTGGGTATATCTACTTAAAGTACTTCAAGAATATAACTTTTCTGTATACTTTATTAATTTAGTTAAAAAACTTTATGAAAATTCAATTTCTTTTGTTAAGATTAGTTCCTTTTTATATCTACCTTTCAACATATCGAAGGGTACAAAACAGGGTTGCTCACTATCTCCCTTAATCTTTGCCCTTGCTATAGAACCAATTGCAAATTATATCAGAAAAAATGTTAACATTAAAGGTTATAATCTCAACAATGACTTATCCCCCAAGATTCAATTATTTGCTAATGGCATATTGATAACAAGTGGAGACATTGAAAGTTCAATAGACCAATTAATAAATGCTATAGAATCCGTTGAAAATTTATCAGGTCTAAAATTCAACCATGAGAAAACTTAGACAATATTATTAAACATGAAAATCGCCAATACATTGATAAAGTATAAGCATTTTAGCTGGAACACTTTTTATGTGAAATATATAGGATTATATATCAAATCTAACATCAAAGAAACTCTCTCAACTAATTATAAAAACTTAATAAATTCAATTAATACCTTAATAGATAATTGGAACAAACTTTATTTTACCTTCGAAGATAGATTAACACTAATTAAAATAATAGTACTACCTAAAGTTCTTTATCTATGTCAGTCTCTAATTATTCCCCCACTTAGAAAGGTTACAGAAAAAAAAATGACAGCTTATTAAAGTTCATTTGGTTCCCTAAAAAAACAAGACTATCTTTTCAAAAACATACACCAAGTTGGGAAGAGGGAAGTATAGAGTTTCCCAACAACTTAGATCTAAAAGCTGTCATTGTAAATGTTATGTTGCTGTGGTTTAACACCTCATATACATCTTACTGGAAAACTATACATGAAATTAACCTATTAGAAAACAACAGATTATTATCTGAAGTACATACTTTAATAGATAGAAACATTTTTATTTGAGTGGTTAAAATTTACATACAAAATAATAAACAAAACTTAAAATCCTGCTCACTTATTAATTAGATATTATTAAATTTTAAAAGACGTATTTCCTCCAAACACCAAACTGAAAATCTAATAATCACTATCTTTCCAATTGCCTTTTCAAATGAATGTCTAAACTCTTTTATTATAAACAAAATGTTAGATTTTAAGGAAAACAATTTGACATATTGGAATCAATTTCTAATTACTAATAAAATACACTCAGCTAACATCTTAATCACTATATATAGCTTACAAAACAGAAACTGGTTAGGCATACAGTCTTGCAGAGACTTTTTACATAATAAAATTATATTAGCATTACAAACAAATAAAGGAAACACACCTAAATTATTAGATATTATATATAATGTAATTAATGGCTCTCAAAGAGGTACATGTGATATATCCTTACTATACAGAACTATTAGATTGGATTTTAGTTTTATTGATGCTTCCTATTGGAACTACTCTGTTAAAATAAATGGAGAAGAATTTACCACTAACAACAAAAAACTACACTTAAAATCAGCAGGAAAAACAACAGCCTCTCTCCAATGGAAAATTTATACTTGAAAATTTCTTCATAGAAGTTTCATTACTTCACCAAAAATAACCAAAATGTATAAAAATAAAGAGGCGAAATTTTGGAGATGCAATTCAATAAATGTTGATTGGCTACATATGATTGTTACTTGTGAATGATTTTAAAATCTTTTGTAAAGCATTAAGAACAGTTGTTGCAAAAAACTGGAAAAATAATACCACTCTCTCTTTTAACAATGAGTTCATTCATCTAGCTAAATATTTATGTGAAAAAGAAATTGTTACCATAAAATTGAAAAAAAAAACAAAAAAAACCCCAAATGCAACACATAATTTAATTGCATGGGAGAAGTTGCAACCCTTACTAGGGAAATATTGATTTCCTGCTGTAGATTTACATTTATAAAGCTTGTTATGGACTATAGAAAGCAACAGCACCGGTGAGCTGGATCACCAAAACGGATGCACAATAAATGAAATCCGAATGTAAAAAGTAACAAACTTCTTTAATGAGCCATGGTTATATAACAAACATTGAGCGCTTTCATCCACTACATGTGGACTTCTTCAGAATGCTATTTTACACAATATACAAAGTATTTAAAAACTTTTTGGCACCAAACTCTGCCTTGTTATGATTTGTAATTTAAAGTAATACTCCTTCTAAATAAAAACATATATACTAAATAAGGCTATTTAACCTATACTAATAAAATCTGAAAACATAAAAACATTCTTGAAATGTCTTGTTTCCTAATTCTTATTTCTATATATATTGTAATATGTACATGAATACAGATATATCTAAGATGTATATAAATTAACACAGTGTTATAACTTCCTAATGTGGATCTTGTGCACCACTATGAAATAATACTGTGTGTTAATCCATCATATACTGCTTTGGTACAGAAGCTTACTATACATGGTTCTTGGCGATCTTAGTAAATGAACTAACGCAATTCTAATATTGGTTTAATAGATATGAAATCATTAAGTCCTGGTGACCTGCCTGCATCTGTTATAATTTGCTATATTGTCTCTTTCTTATTCAGTATTGTTCTAAAATTACCCCCTCTCGAATCCATTTTTAAGTGGTCTATAATACCAAATTTGAAATAGTGAGTTTTTCCCCTATCAAAAATATGCCTACTTAATGCATTGTTCATGTCCTTGGTCCTTATACAGTACAAATGGTCATAAATCCGCTTTTTAAATTGGCATTATGTTTTTCCTATATAAAAACCAGTGCATGACATGCATTTGGCTAAATATATAATGTTTTTGGTGTTACAATTTCCCTGTTTAAACCTTATAGCGGTCCTGTTAACATTGTCCAATACCAAACTTCTTGTCTCCAAAATGGCATGGCATTGGTTACAAGAACCACATTTTTTTGTTTGTCTGTCTGTACTATTGTGAGTAGTAGTTGATTGTCCTATTTCCAACTTCTTTTTTAAATTATGTCCAGTTTTATATACAAAAATAGGGGTGTCTCCCACAATATTACCAAGGTCTTCGTCCACTTTTAACATATTCCAATTTCTTCTCAGTATAGTTTTAATACTTCCTACGTATGGAGAATACTCTAATATACAGGCTCTACCAAACTTATATGTATCTGTATGTACTATACTATTTTTGCTTTTGTTAAGTTCTCTTCCTAATAGTGGGGGATATTTTTTACCCCATTCATTCTTTACATATCTGGAGATATTGTCTAACATATTACTAGGGTATCCCCGAGCTTTGAAAAGTTGACATATATAGTCGATTTCTCTCTCCATTTCCTTATACTCAGATGTCATACGGGCTGCTCGTATACATTGCCACTTAAGAATATTTCTCATCGTACCCCTTGGTTGACAACTAGTGAATGCCAAATAACTATTGGAAAATGTATTTTTCCGGTATATATTGGATTTGAATCCTGTATCTGTAGTAGAGATATATGTATCCAAATATGCAATACCTTTGTCATTACAATTGTATGTAAATTTCAAGAATGAATTTGATGTATTTAAAAATTACATAAATGGGGCTACACTGTCACTGTCACTTGCCCATAGAACAAACATGTCATCTAAAAATCTTGAATAATAAATGACTTGTTTGTAATATTTACTGGTAAATAACTGGGTTGTTTCCCATTCCAACATAACCAGATTGGCGTAGATGGGAGTGCATGCTGCTCCCATAGCTACACCTCTGGTTTGTTTGAAATTTTCTCCCTCAAATTGGATGAAATTATAATCCAAAACCAGTGACATTAATTCCATAATGACATTTATCTTGTCCCATTCTAGATCTGAATATTTAATTAAACTATTACAAAAGTATTCTAATCCTATGTCTTTCGGAATACAAGAAAATAAATCTTTAACATTTATAGTTAGAAACGAAATTTCTTCTTTCCACTTATCCATAGTCAATTTTGCTAAAAATGACCATGAATCTTTGGCTAAGTGTGTGATCTATTAAATACTTCAATTAACCACACTTATAATATGAACAAATATTAAAAATAATTGTATAAAAATCCAACACAATTTTTTTAAACAACATAAAACAAGGTGACAATGTCAATTTCAACAATTTGAACAGCTTGAAGTATTTGATAGATCATACTAGCAGGTACTTAGCTAGTTATATATTTTTAGTACGATTTTTAACTGGCTATTTTGTGTGTTGTTCTCTTTAAGATTCTACAAAGATTTGGCGCCAAAATGTGTATAAATAGGGAGTAATTAATTAGTAAATTGATTCTGATGAAGTCCACTTTTTATGGATGAAAGCGCTTGATCCGTAATAGTGTGTATTGACTGTTAATAAAAGACGTTTAAGGGACGTTGTCCGATGTGCTTTGTGAACTGTTACAGCATTGAGCATCAAGGAAGGACATATTATTGCTTCTCTGTGGCTGGATTCTTTTGATTTTGTTTTTGATTTCTCAAATAACACCACACTGGGGTGAGTGGGTGGTATAAAGCTACCTTTTTTCTTTAGCTCTTGGCACTTATAATTGTTAGTTGCACTCTTAAAGCACATGGCTAAATTTAATTTGCGAGTGAATAATTTAATTTCAATAATTGTGTCAACTAAATTAAATGTAGGCTTAGGTATGAATTTCATACCTTTAGCCAACAATGGGAAATGCTCTAATTTCAATTCCATATTAGTATAATTATAGATGTTAAAATTGTTGTAACTTCTTACTACTTCATTTGAAGATGAATTTCCATCATCTGATTGATCTTTATTTTATATCACCAATGTTTTAGACTCATTTATTTCTAACCATTGTTCACATCTTCCCATGTCTGGTTCCAGTTCTGTCTCTGTTTTCTCCATTTCAAATTCTTTTTCTGTATCTCTTTTGTCCCATAATTTCTCTCCCTGTAATTTTTTTTTTCCCTAGGAAAGTTTTGTTCTACATATCTGTCTCTAAATTCATTGTAGTTGGTATATTTGTGACCCTGTATATTTTTCTCCTTCCAAATATATATTTCATTCCTATTGTATTGTTCTAAATCTCTCTGAATTTTTTTACTCTTTTATTGTATGTATATATATATATATATATATATATATATATATATATATATATATATATATGTATATATTGTGCTTTCTTATCTGCATACATATATTGCTTGTCATACAATTCCTTCCACTGAGGAAATAGCAAGTCATGTACTATCATATTGTTAAATTTTTCAATTTCCACCAATAATTTACATAGCTTTTCATTGTTTTTCTTAATTAAGGCTTTCATAAATTCTATACCAAAACTATCAAATAACCTGTTAAAATCACGTTTGGCATTTTCATCCATTAAAATCCCCATAGGGACTTTAAAAAATCTGAGTCCCATGGGCACTATGTTAATTGCTATACATTTGTTCAAATAGGGATTGTCTATTTTTATTCCCTTTATGGCAGTCATTTTTTTCCCTAAAGTGAAAATAGTGTCTTTTAAAGTTCCCTTTGTAGTTGTATTGTTGTTATTTCTCGTTTGAGTGTCAAGTTGGTTAGTATTGCCAAAGTTGATGTCCTTGGCCAAAAAAACAGTCTAACTGGTTAACACCATTTCCAATACTTGTTTGTATATCCCCATTGTCTTTGGGGCTTGAACTATTGATTACAGTACCTTTAGAGTTGGAAAATGTCCTGATCACAACGGTGGAATAAGTTTTTACTTCCATCGGGTGCTTATGTCTAGCGCCTGTCCGTACACTTTCCTCGCTCGTTTTGAATAGCGAGAAATCAAAAGTGTAGTCCTTGTCAGAAGTATGGCTTGCATTCAGCCCTTCATCCTTGTTGTAAACCTCCGGTGTAGTTCTCTCATTAATCTGTACATGCCCTGTTCCCTGGCCATTCGGTATTTCGACAATGGCATCACTGGATTTCATTCCATTCATAGATACCATGCGAGATTTGCGTAATGTAGTTTTTTCCGGCTGGAGCAACATCTCTCTCATCCTGGCAATCTCATTTTTTCAAAATATGCACTTCCAATTGAAGTTTTAATGGTTAATCACGGTCTCCGTTTGAATTCGGTGTTTCATTAGTTACATCCATAGCCACAATATAATTCAAACTGCCAGCAAACGACAACAGAAAGCAACAGCACCGGTGAGCTGGATCACCAAAATGGATGCACAATAAATGAAATCCGAATGTAAAAAGTAACAAACTTCTTTAATGAGCCGTGGTTATATAACAAACATTGAGTCCTTTCATCCACTACATGTGGACTTCTTCAGAATGCTATTTTACACAATATACAAAGTATTTAAAAATTTTTGGCGCCAAACTCCACCTTGTTACGATTTGTAATTTAAAGTAACACTCCTTCTGAATAAAAACATATATACTAAATAAGGCTATTTAACCTATACTAATAAAATCTGAAAACATAAAAACATACTTGAAATGTCTTGTTTCCTAATTCTTATTTCTATATATATTGTAATATGTACATGAATACAAATATATCTAAGATGTATATAAATTAACACAGTGTTATAACTTCCTAATGTGGATCTAGTGGATCAATGGATCAATGGATTCGAGAGGGGGTAATTTTAGAGCAATACTGAATAAGAAAGAGACAATATGGCAAATTATAACAGATGCAGGAAGGTCACCAGGACTTAATGATTTCATATCTATTAAACCAATATTAGAATTGCGTTAGTTCATTTACTAAGATCGTCAATAACCATGTATAGTAAGCTTCTGTACCAAAGCAGTATATGATGGATTAACACAGTATTATTTCATAGTGGTGCACAAGATCCACATTAGGAAGTTATAACACTGTGTTAATTTATATACATCTTAGATATATTTGTATTCATGTACATATTACAATATATATAGAAATAAGAATTAGGAAACAAGACATTTCAAGTATGTTTTTATGTTTTCAGATTTTATTAGTATAGGTTAAATAGCCTTATTTAGTATATATGCTTTTATTCAGAACGAGTGTTACTTTAAATTACAAATCGTAACAAGGTGGAGTTTGGCGCCAAAAATTTTTAAATACTTTGTATATTGTGTAAAATAGCATTCTGAAGAAGTCCACATGTAGTGGATGAAAGGACTCAATGTTTGTTATATAACCACGGCTCATTAAAGAAGTTTGTTACTTTTTACATTCGGATTTCATTTATTGTGCATTCATTTTGGTGATCCAGCTCACCGGTGCTGTTGCTTTTTGTTGTCGTTTGCTGGCAGTTTGAATTATATTGTTATGGACTATGTATATAGTTAATTATAGTTAAAATGTTAATAATTGTTATGTTAATGGTTTTGTTAAAAAATAATAAACATTTTTTGAAAAAAAAAAAAGAAAAATGCCAGTATGTGGACACATCTTATATTTTTTGGTGATGGGCAGTAGTGTTACTAATTCCCATCTGACCCAAACAATTACAAAATTAGCAACTTGACAAGTATTATATATAAAACCAAGGACAACACCACTGTGGAGCTTATCTAAAGTTTTATTATTTTTGTTTGACATGGAACAATCTGCATTTATTTTAAATGTTTTATTGATTTTAATGTATATATATATTATATACATAAGAAAGGAAGACATTACTATTATTTTAATATCAAATAACAGCTATTCTTCAATATGTACAGGAAAATTAGTTAATTATATCTTCAATGTATCTTTGTTTTTATATGCATTTATGAAGGGAAACTCTTGCTGTCTGAACATCATGACATTTTTTAAGATGGATAAGTAGTCCAGATGAAGCACCAGCAGTACATGCTGGGTCAATATGACCTGATGAAGGGCTGACAGTGAAACCAGCTTATTTTGATTTTACCAGGACACTGAATAGTAATTCATGTATAATTTACTGGGTAAAATACTGATTATGGATTAAAATCCATCAATTCATGAGGTGTGTGTGTGTGTGTGTGTGTGTGTGTGTGTGTGTGTGTGTGTGTGTGTGTGTGTGTGTGTGTGCGTATGCATTTGTATTTGTGTGTGTGTGTGGGGGGGGGATCCTTGCCTAAGAGGGGTTACCTTAGGTGTTCCACAGGACTCCTTTCTGGAACCACTTCTATTCAGGTTTGTCTTCTCAGGTAGAAAACTGCTTTAATAAAAACAAAGAGGTTTCCCAAGATAAAGAAAAAAATACAATAATAATGACCTCATATTTAATGTCAATAAATGTAGCATCATGTGTGTTATTAAAAAAGATATAAACAATGATTACAAAGAAAAACATCCAAATAAAAAAATACCATCATTGATGATCTAGGGAAAATGTCAAACAAGAACTGACACTGGCATTGGCCAGTGTACATGTACTAAAGTAAGGAAATATGTAGGCCATCTTATTTTAAATGTCATGTGAAGTCACTGCTGGGATGTATTATTTTTTTTTACTTACCACCTCAATGATCTGAACCATTACTAAATATATCACTGCATTCATTGAAACTGGACTTTTATAAGAATATTAGCACTCCTTTCATTGCATTTATATTATATTATATTATATTATATTATATTATATTATATTATATTATATTATCTTCTTATTATTTTGGCTGCTCCCGTTAGGGGTCGCCACAGCATTTCAACTGTTTCCATTTCTTCCTGTCCTCTGCATCTTGCTCTATCACACCAACCTCCTGCATGTCCTCTCTCACCACATCCATAAACCTTATCTTAGGCCTTCCTCTTTTCCTGTTATCTGGCAGCTTCATCCTTAGCATCTTTTTCCCAATATACTCTGCATCCCTCCTCAGCACATGTCCAAACCAATATAATCTTGCCTCTCTGGCTTTGTCTCCAAACCTTCCAACCTGGGCTGACCCTCTAATATACTTATTCCTAATCCTGTCCATCCTCGTCACACCCAGTGCAAATATTAACATCTTCAATTCTGCCACGTCAAGCTCTGACTCCTGCCTTTTTGTCAGTGCCACTGTCTCCAACCCACATAACATAGCTGGTCTCACTACCCTCTTGTAGACCTTCCATTTCACTCTTACTGGTACTCGTCTGTCAAAAACCACTCCTGACACTCTTCTCCACCCACACCATCCTGCCTGTACTCTCTTCTTCACCTCTCTTCCACACTCACCATTACTCTGAACTGTTGATCTCAAGTATTTAAACTCATCCACCTTCGCCACCTCTACTCCCTGCATCCTCACCATTCCTCTATCCTCCCTCTCATTCACACACATATATTCTGTGTTAGTCCTGCTGACCTTAATTCCTCTTCTCTCTAGAGCATATCTCCACCTCTCCAGGGTCTACTCCACCTGTTCCCTACTCTCACTACAGATCACAATGTCATCTCCAAACTTCATAGTCCACGGGGACTCCTGTCTGATCTCGTCTGTCAACCTGTCCATCACCATTGCAAATAAGAAAGGGCTCAGAGCTGATTCTTGATGTAATCCCACCTCCACCTTAAACACATCTGTCACTCCCACTGCAGACCTCACTGTTGTCACACTACCCTCATACATATCCTGCACCACTCTTACATACTTCTCTGGCATTCCCGACTTCCTCATACAATACCACAACTCCTCTCTAGGCACCCTGTCATATGCTTCCTCTAAATCCACAAAGACACAATGCAACTCCTTCTGACCTTCTCTGTACTTCTCCATCAACACTCTAAGAGCAACCATCACATCTGTAGTGCTCTTTCCTGGCATGAAACCATACTGCTGATCACTAATCATCACCTCCCTTCTTAACCTAGCTTCCACTAATTTTTCTCATAACTTCATGCTGTGACTGATCAATTTAATCCCTCTGTAGTTACTACAGCTCTGCACATCACCCTTATTCTTAAAAATCGGTACCGAAACACTTTTTCTCCATTCTTTAGGCATCCTCTCACTTTCAAAGATTTCATTAAACAATCTAGTTAAAAACTCCACTGCCATTTCACCTAAACACCTCCATTCTTCCACAGGTATGTCATCTGGACCAAAAGCCTTTCTGTTCTTCATCCTCTTCATAGCTATCCTTACTTCCTCCTTGCTAATCCACTGCACTTCATGATTCACTATCTGCACATCATCAAACCTTCTCTCCCTCTCATTCTCTTTATTCATCAGCCCCTCAAAGTACTCTTTCCATCTGCTCATTACACTCTCCTCACTTGTGAGTATGTTTCCCTCATTATCCTTTATCACCCTTACCTGCTGCACATCTTTACTAGCTCGGTCCCACTGTCTAGCCAGTTGGTACAGGTCCTTTTCTGCCTCCTTAGTGTCCAACCTTTTATACAACTCTTCATACACCTTATCCTTAGCCTTCGCCACCTCTCTCTTTGCCATGCACCTCATCTCCTTATACTCTTGTCTACTTTCTTCATCTCTCTGACAATCCCACTTCTTCTTCGCTAACCTCTTTCTCTGTATACTCTCCTGTACTTCTTCATTCCACCACCAAGTCTCCTTGTCCTCCTTCCTCTTTCCAGATGTCACACCAAGCACCATTCTAGCCATCTCTCTTACTAGCTCTGCTGTAGTTACTCAGCTATTCAGTAACTCTTCACTGCCACCCAGTGCCTGTCTTAACTCTTCCCTGAACATCACCTCACAATTACCCTTTTTTAAATTTCCACCATTTGATCCTTGGTGCTGCCCTCACACTCATCCTCCTCTTCCTGATCACCAATGTCATCCTACAAACCACCATCATATGCTGCCTAACTACACCTTCCCCTGCCACCACTTTACAGTCTCCAATCTCCTTCAGACTGGACCTTCTACATAAGATATAATCCACCTGTGTGCATCTTCCTCCGTTCTTGTATGTCACCCTATGCTCCTCCCTCTTGTTAAAATACGTATTCATCACAGCCATGTCCATCCTTTTTGCAAAATCCACTACCATCTGACCTTCTGCATTCCTTTGCTTAACACCATACCTACCCATCACTTCCTCATCCCCTCTGTTCCCTTCACCAACATGCATATTGAAATCTGCTCAAATCAGCAGTCTCTCACCCTTCTGTACAGTCATCACCACTTCATCCAACTCACTCCAAAATTTTTCTTTCTCATCCATCGCACACCCAACTTATGGAGCATATGCACTAACAACATTCATCATTACACCATCAATTTCCAGCTTCATAAACATCACTCTATGCAACACTCTTTTCACCTCCAAAACACTCTTAGCATACTGTTCCTTCAGGATAATGCCTACACCATTTCTCCTCCCATCCACACCATGATAAAACAATTTGAATCTGCCTCCGATACACCTAGCCTTGCTCCCCTTCCATCTGGTCTCTTGCACACACAATATACCAACCTTCCTTCGGTCCATCATATCAGCTAGCTCTCTCCCCATACCAGTCATAAAGCCAACATTCAAAGTTCTGACCCTCACTATCACAGTCCTAGCCTTTACCTGCCTTCAGGCATGCCTTCCCCCTCTTCTCCTCCTTCGGCCAACAGTAGCCCAGTTTCTTCCAGCACCCTGTTGGCCAAGAATACTGGTGGCAGTCGTTGTTAACCCAGGCCTCGACCGATCCGGTATGTATATCTGTACTGTTGTCTGCATGTATGATTTGGCAAAATTTTACACCGGATACCCTTCCTGATGCAACCCTCCCCATTTATCCGGGCTTGGGACCGGCACAAAGAAATGCGCTGGCTTGTGCATCCCCAGTGGATTATATTATATCATATTATATTATATTATATTATATTATATTATATTATATTACAGTATGCAGATGACTCTACCATTATCTGCACTTTTCCTTCACTACCCCTACACACCATCATACAACAAACTTTTCCTACATTTGAATCCTGGTTTACTAACTATCAACTCTTCCTAACCCCCCCCCCCCCAAAGCACAAACTTCTTCTTTTCTTACTAAAAAATCACTCTATTGACATAAATTAATGCAACATACACAGCTAACAATACTGTTCTTGAAATAGTCCACCACACTAAACTCCTAGGTATTATTATAGATGCTCACCTAAAGTTCGATCTCCATGTCCAACAAAATATTAAAAAAAAAAAAAACACCAAAAACTAGACATCCTCTACAGAAATAAACACTCCCTGACCTTAGCAACCAAGATCACTCTTGCTAAAACTTACTTTCCTACTACCCTCCATTCTATATAGTCCCTCTATTCTTTCTAACCTACAGATGTCCATTAAATCCAAAATGGAATAGTGCTATAACAAAGTGGCAAAATTTGGTAAAGATTCCCAAACTAACATACATCATTGTTTGCCACTGCAAATGCTAAACTGGCCAATATTCCCCAATCACCTCCTCTATATCCAGCTCACAGCACTACACAACATAATCAATAAGCCCCTAGCCTGCTCCACACTGAATAACATAATCAAACCTTACATCCCAAACAGAATATTTGGGTCTGAAGATAAGACGCTTCTCACTATCTTCAAAGCCTCTAAAATACCTGGACAAAGCCTAAACTCTCACAATATTGCTAAATCATGCTAAAGCATGCAGGGTTTGTGCTAGGATTTTGGGATCCCCAGCAAGTTTCAAGTTGGGGGCCCTACCGAGGAGAATACAAATGTGACCACATTGCCATCACGCCCCCTTCTATATCAAGCTGATGCAGTACCATTTAATGATCACTGTATAGTGTTACTACATTCAGACTATTAAAAAGACTAGAAATGTCAAGGTACACACTGACTGGCATTTAGTAGCAATGTTACGTTATGACAAGCCCCTGTACCACAGCAAGGTAGCCACTCACAGATGTACACACAAAAACATTGACTGTGATTTAGTAGGAATGTTGTTACATTATGGCAAGCTTCTGTACTGCATCAAGGTAACCGGTCCCACAGAGGTACACAAAGGCACACACACTGACTCCCACACACACAGGACATAGACACATAAGACAAGGACAGCACTACTGCAAGACTGCAGAGAGACACCCACACATACTCCCTCATACAGGACAGAGACAAAACCACAGACAGATACACAGACTCTTGACCACAGGACATAGACACCAATGCATGATGAAGACAGCACTATAGTAAGACTGAACATTAAGAATTTAAAATACTGTGCTTATGAACTAATAATGATGTTAGAATAAGATTTTGCAGTAGCATGCATTGTGTGACCCCACCTTTTTGATGAACAGACCATAACTAACAAACATCTGGACATTGTGCAACATTCTCACTGCCCCTACAAACTCATAACCTCTCAACATAATTCCAAAGCCTAAAATAACCACAGAACAAAGGTGTAACATCAAGGATCATTACAAACTTTGCTATGATAAAGTTAGAAAGATATCAGAATAACGCCTTAGCATTCATTAAAATAGTCAGTACATTTTGCAGAGGTCTCATAGCCCCCCCACACACACACACACAACGTCTCAGCACAATTCTAGAGGAGGTAAAAACAAACTAAAAAAAAAAATACAAGGACGTAACATTAGTGATTTAAGACACTGTGCTTATGAACTAATAAAGATGATAGAATAACAGATTTTTCCAGTAGCATGCATTGAATGCATCCACATATTTGATGAATAACACCAAAAATACAAGTTAAACATCTAAATATTGTGCAACATTCTCACAGCCCCTACCTGGCTCCTAACCTCTCATCTTAACAATTTCAGATAAAGCCAAAAGACTGCAGAAGAAAGGTGTAATATCAGGGATAGTTTAAAACTTTCCTATAATCTTCGATAGCAGAACAGGGTTTGCACTTGTATGCATTAAGACATCAGTACATTTTGCAGAATTCTCACAGCCCCTACTCCCCAGTGTCTCAGCACAATAAGTCTGGATGAAGTGAAAGCAAAATAAAAAAACAAAGGCCTAACATTAAAAAACAACATGCTTATGAGCGAATAAAGTTGCTAGAATAACAGATTTTGCATTAAAATGCATTACATATCCCCATATGTGTTAATGAAAAGAGTCAAATACCAGGCACCCATCTGAACATTGTGCAACATTCTCACAGTCCGTAACCCTCCTACCAACCTCTCAAAACAATAACTCTGGACAAAGCAAAAATTATCATAGAACAAAGCTGTACCATCAGGGATAGTTGTAAACATTGCCGTTATACACAATACTAGTATAACAGGGTTTGTATTAGTATATATTAAAACAACAGCTGTACATTCTTCAACATTCTCACAGCCGCTAACTCCCCTCCCAATCTCTCAGTGCAATAATTCCAGGCAGAGCAAATAATTGTCATAGACCAAAGGTATAGCATCAGGCATAGTTGTAAATATTGCTGGTATAGACAAAACAATACTAGCAGAACCCTGCACTACCAATATTTTAGCATAATTGTACACAAAACAAAAATGCATTAATGAATATTCTTATGCAAGTCTAGCTAAAAAACTACATCAAATCTGTACATTAATAACAGACTAGCCTCCCTTCTTCAATCTCTTAGCAGAAGAATTCTACACAAAGGTAAAATAAAACTGTTACAATCACAGTCCCTCATCCCTCAAATCATCTTAGCACAAAACTCTGAACAAAAAAAGTAGTACAGTCCTCTCCCTAGGCCCCCCACACAAAAAATAAAGTTAAAAATAAACTCAGCAGCTTACCTTTTCTGCAGTGGATAGCAGGCTGCTACTAATCCTCTGCTTGCCTCTGCTACACACAGACCAACAGACCAGACTGTAAATTGCCCGTAAAAGACACTTTTTCAGATCTTTTAGAAATTGCCCTTACACGGGCAGTTAAAACTACAGCTCCTTTGCTGGTCTCACGATCACTTCAGGAAAACTTGAATTCTCCATCCATCATTGCGCCATACCCCTCAACCTCTTAGCATGAAAAATCTGGACAAAGCCAAAAATAATGGGGGTACAAAGGCTTAAATATACCTCTCAACCTCTAAGAGCAAGAAATCTGAACAAAGCAACAGATAAAAATGGGACAAAGGACCAAAAGTAGGGGCGTTTTTTTCAATATTGCTCTTACAAACTTAGAAAGTTGACAGAATAATAGATTATGCATTAGCATGAATTTTCTGAAGGGTATAAAGGGTGTAAGGGCAAAGCAGTGGTGCAGCAGTTAACGTTGTCACCTCATAGCAAGAGGTTCTCTGGTTTGATTCTTGGCTGGGGTACCTTCTGTGCGGAGGTTGCATTTTCTCCCTGTGTTCACGCGGGTTTCCTCTGGGTACTTCGGTTTCTTCCCACATTCTAAAGACATGCATCTGGAGCATTTATCCCCCGGCTTCCACTGATAATAGGCCCTATCCTAGTCAGATTTTCCTGGTCAACAAATGTTGAATAAACAAAATAAAATAAATAAAGTCTGCAACTTAAATGTCTGTCATTATTTTCTGACTTCAGTCTTTAATGATAATTTGCCAGAAACCACAATTTTATGGAAAACAGACCAAAAATATGAGGCAAAAATCTGAACATTTGTAAAAATCTGTACAGTTGAGAGGTATGTAAAAATAGGGACACTTTTTAACTATAGCTCATATAAACTTATTATAATAGCAGGCTTTGCTTTAGCATACATTTTCTGAAGGATATCATGTCTAAAACTTAAATACCTGCCATTATTTAATGACTTCAGTACTCACTGATTTGTATAAAAACCACAAATTTTATGAAGAGCAAAAAATCTGGGCATTCTGCAAAAATCTGAGCAGTTGAGAGGTATGCCTCACACCGATAATCCACAAAACCAACCTAACAGACCACTAATTACAGCAAAGCCAATTATGAAACTAGAATTTACTTCCCTGACTGCTGCATCCAATCTGGTCCCTTGCTTCACTGAAATAGACCTGACTGAGTGCAGCTTACAGGCAAGTTTTTCAGGAAAAAAAAATAATCTTATGACAATGTTATACAGCCATGAGAATGTCCAGGAGGTGCCGAGGAAGGAGCGGAAGAGACAGAGTGTCTGCTTCAAGGGAGAGCCTTCATATGCAGGGAGATAATCGAGGGCTCCCCACGGCTGTGGGTTTGGTGGGTGCCTAACACCGGATATGAAAGCATGGAACTCTCTCCTACTATCAACCAGAAGTATTCTTGATCTAGCAGCTTTTAAAAATTCCTTATACCAAATCTTGCCTATGCCCATGCTCTGCTCCTGAATAATCTCTCCTCCACTTTCTCCTCCTCCCTTCCTATACACTTTGACTTCCAGCTTTCTCCCTCCCCCTTCCTATACACTTTGACTTCCAGCTTTCTCTCCCACTCTTCTTTTAATCAAGCTAACAATACCTAAGATTAGCTAACAGTCATGTAATATTCTAAACATCTAATAATACACCCACTACTCTTAGAACTATGCCTGTTCTGCATCACTACATAATGGCTAACATCTAATTTCAGCTTTAAAAAGGAACCACAATTTTAACTATGACATATGTCACAGAAAATCTTAAAATGGATTTTGCAATTATGCTAAGGCCATATCATATAGTGTGTATTATATGTTTTATACATTCCATTTAAAATACTAATTTGCATATCTCTTAACATGCACCTTTAACAATTTCTCTCAAATATTGTTATATTTCACTGTAATACGGCTTGTATATTGAGTATGTAACGTGGAGATTTTCTCCCCAGGCCTCCACCAAAAACGGATTCTTTTTGACCCAGTTGGACCATCCCTATAAACAAATGTCAAATAAATAAAAAATAAATAAATTATATTGTATTATTGGAAAGTCAATTCATCAGGACATGCAAATGTTAGGCATTCTTGTTAAGAGAACAAGTGAGGTAGTGGGCGTTTTGGGGCAGTTCATTACTGTTTACATGTTTTGCATATGTAGAATAGGGTTAGTAGCAGTGATAGTGATGGCAGAAGTCTATGTTTTTACTAAGATCTGTTAACATTTTTTGGGGGGATAATTAAGTTTGTTTTTTGCCCCATTGCTGTGTGATCTTGAAGCTTGTATATTTACCAATGTAAGGTTATGGAGGGTGCAGTGGGGAATTGCTCTTCTTAAAAAAAAAAAAAAAAGCAGTTGATGCTTGTATTTGTTTAGTACTTAGATGGGACAGTGTCCAAGTGTGTTTTGCAATATATTGCAATTTCATGAAAGTCACACTAATAATGCAGTATAGATGCAATTATGGCCTTCTTACCTTGAAGGTTAGTAAAAACTATGAACTAACAGTATGCCACATCAGCCCCTTCCCAAGCCAGCTGCATTTCCTGTTAGCCACTTGACATCTCTTTGGCATGATGCTGTACACTGGTATTAGTTCTGTTTTGCCTCTTCTGAGGTGCACCTTTAGGTTTTTAAATATATAATTTCTCATTGGTTTTATGTATCTGCGGTGTGATCTTGCTAGTTGCATCCAGTAAAATATACAGGCATAAGAGATCATGCAGTTATGGGTAATTCTAACTGACTGGCTACCTTTTCACACAAATGAAACCTGCATGGTTGCCTCACATACACTAGGTGTGAACATGCATATGTATCCATGCATACACCATTTTTATGTCAGGTATGTCCACCAAGCTAACCCTGCAGAATGAAAACTAAATGATAACCAGCTGCATAAGAATCGAATTAATGAAGGATACCAGTATGCTTTGTGAAATAATAGTATAGCAGGCAGATTTATCACAGCTGGTAAAATCGTAAAATCTGAAAGGATTCACCCATCCCAGCTTTAACAACATATATGTGTATATATATATATATATATATATATATATATATATATATATATATATATGCAGCAATCTTCTAGGAAATGAGAAGTGGAAGTGGTGGAAGTGTGACATTTGCCAACAGTTACAGTGTACTAATATTACAGAAAGAATAGATGGTAAATTTGGTAATAAGCAGTTACTGTTTTCTTACAATGAGAGAGGTGGTTCTACATGCAATCTCACTGATTAACTATGAAAGGAGAGTGGGAATAAAATTATCATATGCCTATGCCAAGATAAAGGTGTTAGTATGAAATACCTGTGCTCATTCCAAGAGGTGGGAGCTAGGGTAGTACACGTGATATTTTCAGGAGAGAAATGCTGGGATGATAAATCTGTACTCATTCAGAGATAGAGATGCTAGGTTAGTACATCTGTACTCATGCCAAGAGAGGTATGATAGGACAGCTCACTTAACCTCATGCCAAGAGAGGGATGCTAGGGTACTACATCTGTATTCATGCCAAGAGAAGGATGTTAGGGCAGTCCACTTAACCTCATACCCAGGTAGGGTTGCTAGAGCAGTGCACTTAAGCACACGGCAAGAGAGGGATGCTAGGGCAGCATACCTCTCAACTGTACAGATTTTTGCAGAATGTCCAGATCTTTGCCTCATATTTTTGGTATGTTTCTCATACAAAATTGTGTGTTTTTGACAAAACACTTGGATAATTTAAGGATTAAAGTCAATAAATAATGACAATCATTACAGTTTCAGACTGCATATCCTTCAGAAAATATATGGTAACACAAACCCTGTTATTCTAGCAACTTTCTAAGTTTATAAGAGCAGTATTTAAAATGTGTCCCATGTTTGGGCCTTTGTCTCCCCAATTTGGCATGCTTTGTCCAGATTTCTTGCAGTAAGGGTTGAGAGGTATGGGCAGCACACTTAATCTCATGCCAAGAGAAGGATGCTAGGGGCATCAGACTTAACCTCATGCTAAGAGAGGAATGCTGGGGTAGTACATCTGCACACATGCCAAGAGAGGCCTCCTGTTGGGCAATATACTTGCACTCATACCAAGAGAGGGATGCTGAGGCAGTACATCTCTGCTTATACTATGGAGGCACATCTGCATTATTTATGTAAAACTACATAACTGTTGATTTACTAAGTATTTCAGTAACTGAACCTAACTAGAATGAATAATGGAGGCTTCAGGTGTACCACTAAGACTCCTTACTGTCTATGTATGTTGAAATAACATATGCCTTGGGATTCAGAATTAATTTGACATTGCAATCATCAACTGTGCACAATATGCAGCCATGTGCAGGGTGATTTATAGATACATTGAGTCTGAGTGGCTGAATGGACTGTATGCTAATGGTGGTAATGAGCAACATTATTAAAAAAGGGAATCCAGTGGATGCAAATGAGGGTAAACCATATGGCAGAGCCATTCAGAAATATAAGTATTATGTGACTTTCCAAGTGGAATTAATTGAAATATGAAATTACGAGAAGGGAATATTAGAACAGTATAAGGTGTAGTCACAACATTACATAAACAAATATATGCAACAGGCTGTACTTCTTATTAGTAGTCATGATGTTGTGAATCATCGCTGTTGTAGGTGCTGTGTCACCTCATTATGCTTATCGTTTCACGGTGTTCATAACAATGGAATTATAGACTGCTACCACGTAGATAGAGTTAGCATGCAGGAGATAGCCAAAATGTGTTGTCTTCATTTGCAGCCACATGGGAGTTGTGGAGTACCTGTCCCTGTGGATACCAAAGCATGTGTGACTTTGAAGTTGCTAGCTATAGGGACCTTTCAATGATCAATGGGTACATGAATGGTGTATCCCAGACATCTGTATCCCCGGCCATATGTCACAAGAGTACAGCAGGAGTTCCTTGATGGCATGCTACAGGATGTGAGGGAATACATGTGGTTTTCTAGTACCACAGAGCGGGGGGAGCTAACATCATATGGGACTTTTGTGACAAAGCCAATTTCCTGAAGTACTGGTGGGGGGACTGCACCCAAAATGAATTTAAGGCCCCATCTAGAGTTTGAAGAAGATCCACTAACTATAAAGGTTTTCATTCCATCAATTGTCAGGTGGTTCATAATGCAGAGAGTATAATCTACAATGCGTCTGCATGCCACTCAGGTAGTATCCATGATTCCCACATATGGCACATGTGACCTATATCAGTAGTTTGTGAAGGGTTATTTTCCACAGGATCAGCTTACTGGTGAAGCTAATTATACTCTGAAACTGTGGGTGATGACACCAATCAGAAATTGATGCACCATGTCATACAATGACTATGACTATGCCTTTTCCAAAACCTGGCTAATTGTCAAACGTGTTTGGGCTGCTGATGGCATGCTGTGGCAGTCTGGATACATCTGCTGGAGCCTTGCATTCATGTACAAAGATATTCTTAGCATGTGCTATGTGCAATTTTACATAACACAATAGTGAGTAAATGATTACAGCAGGGATTATGCACAGAGGACTAACTTTTCCCACCACTCCAGGCAAGTAAAATGAGGAGACAGTGAGGACCATGGCAGATAAAAGTGGGTGCAGTACTCTATGGCAATGGCCAAAAGACAGTGGTTGACTCATAACTATTGGCCAGATTAAAAAATATGTACAACAGTACAATACACAACAGAAAAGTTAGGCATATGGGCCTAAAACTAGACTATACTAATCTATACACAGTGTAATACCATTGTGCATCGGACATAGGCTACTCAAGTAACAAGGTACACGGACAGGGCACAGTTATCATAAGTTGCACAGCAAGGGGATGGACACAGTGTGCCATCTCTACCACAGCAAAATATGAGCATGGAATTCTCACTGAAATAAACTTAGTGCTGTGTGTGTAAGATGTGGGATTATAGGTCCATAGGTTGGTACTGAGCTATCTGCCCGAAGGCATATATTAGCCCAGCCATGTTGTGCGGTATTCACCGCCCCTTTAGTAGTTCCCCTAGACCCTTGTACTAGCAGCTAGTACCCTTGGCACCTATCTAGTAGTGCTGTTGGTGTGATCCCCGGTGTGAACTTTCTGTTACCCATCCACTCATCAAGGTTCCTCTTGAAGAGTGATAGTGAGGGGCTCTGTCTTGTGTATGGGATTGGTTGGAACATAAGACAAACTGGCCTGGGAGAGAACAGTGTGTGTGTGTGTGTGTGTGTGTGTGTGGGGGGGGGGTGAGTGTGGGTGTGTGTGTATGTGTTTGTGTGTAACTGAGTGCTGGAGGTGAATGTGTTTATCTGCCAGGTCACAGCCTCTGCAGATGTTGCAGCACTGTACTGGGTTCATATAAACAGGTTAAGTGCACCCACAGTAGAAGGGCATGCATCCTCTGCACAATCCCATCCCCTCCATGGGAATGACCTCTCCTCAGTGGGTCACAGGCATTAAAAAGCCCATGTATCAAGGTAGACATGCTGCATGAATGTGAGCAATGGTCCAAACCAGATGTGTCTGTCATATGAGCTGTGTGCCCACGTGAAGTCATTTCATATTCTCTGTAAAACACCTACTATCGGTGAAAAGATTGAGGTATTCATAACCAGTGCATCTGTGAAGGATATGCACATTTACTGGGTTTCTAACATTGAGAAAACTAGTTCAGGGAGGATGGTAACCATGGCTTCTACAGCCATCATCATGATGAACACCCCTGTCCATCACATGCCCATTGGAGCTTGTGGCATGCATTGGGCCCTGTGTCACAGAGGGAGAAATACCTTTATATATGGATCTGTCAGCAACAACCCACCCTAAACTTTCAGTCTATCTTTCTCTTGTGAGTTCCACAGGTATAGAGACCTTTCTGTTCCCAGCAGAGACTCAATAATGCCTGACTGTGCCAGTTGTTCACTACTATAATTGTCAGAGTCAGAATCATCTTCAACAGGTTGCAGTGGTATATCCATGGTGGAAGAAAACAGTAAATATCTTGTGAATGCACCAAATAAACTTACCCACAAATAAGACCTATCACCATTACTTTAATCCCAATGAAGAAATAACATGCATGGCATATAAAGGTAGAATATAGTAAGGTAGACTATACCCTGTGAAGGTATCTTCTACTTTGAATTCCTTAACGATTTCCAGTATATTATACAGTTAAGCAATATGCATTCCCAGTACACCACAAATACACACCTGGGGCATCTGCAACAGCATGCTAAAGTTCTGCATCAAGATCCAGCACCCCTCCATGGGCTACTGATGTCTCTGTCCCCCCTTACACAGTGAGGCAAAGAACTCCTCCATCTTAATTACTGGTGGTTTGGTCGGCAGACTGCATCCTGTTTATGCAGCCACCTGTGCCAGTTGGGCAGTATGATATTGCACTTCACGAACCATGTTGTTGACCCATTTCCTGACCTACTTCTAACCCCAGCCCTGGCAACCAACAGTATTTATGTAACTAACCACAAACCACTGATCACAGTTGTGGTAATGAGATACATTTTTCATTGAACAACACCCACTAGCCATGGAAATGGAGGATTTGCAGCTATACCTCATTTTCTGCAGGGGAGAACTTCCATTTGTGGGCCTTCTGTTTTTTAAGCATTATGCTATGTGTGGAAAGAAAAAAAATATGTGTGAGGATATGGTTATAGATACAGTTATTACACCGCAGCTTATACAGTGAAATGACCCAGTGCCAGTGGTGATGTTATTTGTGTGTAAAATATCTGAATTGTTGTGCAGGCACTGGCTCAACAAAACAACCACCACAAATACTAATGTAGAACATTCCTCCCAAGTAAGGTAATAATGTAATAAATATATATGGTATGTTCAGCCTGCATTTCAGTTCACCTTCTAAGGGGTTTCTTTTAAGCAGCATTGTAGCCTGTTTCTGTATGATGGTCCCTTGTTGATCATGCATTCAGCATTCCATTTGCTGCATGGAATCTATTGCTTGGCTACTATTGTATGCAGTTTTATAGGTACAGACCACATATAATAATAAAGGACAGAAAATGTTTACTATACATTTTCTGCTATGTAAACATGAGTAAATTCTGTATATCCTGATCAACAGAGGAGCTACTGTAGATATATTTGATACTATGCACTTTTATTAAGTATTTTATACTATTTGTACTGTATGTAGCTACAAGCTGTCACTGTGCATATGAAGAAAACCCTTAACAATCACTTCCACTAACCACTATGTTCAGCTGTGGCATTGCTGCTGTATCAAGTCCCCTAATGAAAAATCTCCTTCCACAGTGCATTACTGAATATATATAACAACAACTGCAAGGCTGTATATACAATAACGTACACTACCTCTAATGGGACCATTAACCAAAAACCCAAACACTTTCTCATACATTAGGCACTTGCCTGGCACCTGCATAGTTGTGTTCTAACTCACAATGGCTGTACACGGAAACTTCAAAACCTGTTTTGCACTTTTAATTCTTAAATTCTCATTCACTTCAAGAACTGTGAGCCTAACTAACCTCCTCTTGTGATTAGTACACGTTTTGATTATATTTTACTGCAGCAGTAACTTACAAATGAAAGTAACCACTAAAATAAAAGGCTTACCTCACAAAGTAAATGCGCTGCTTCCTTTCTGACACTGCTGAGCACCTCTGAAACAAATCAGATGAGCTGCTGAAAGGTACACTTCCATAGCACAGTCAGTCTCTTGATAGTTGTCAGAGTTTATATTGCATACCTTCAATGATGTGATTATGGGTCTTATGCTAATGAGAGCTTAGCTCACAAATGTCTCTGAATTGCTCTTTATACATGTTGTGGCTGTGGGATTATTTGAGGTTAGAGGCTCTCATTCTTTCAGGAATCCACATGAGTACACATTCCATACATGGACAGGGTGATGACACAAATATGGATATAGCGTAATACCTCTATATCTGCAGCTGATAGAGGTATTAAGACCACATTGGCTCTCAAAACTAAGGGTCATGTCTGGCAGTTGGTGCAGTGGGTTAAGTCTACAGTTCCTCATTTGCTTACTGTGTGACAATGACAAAGCCATATAACTGGTCATTGCTTGAGACCAACTTGGAATTTTGCCTAGGCTTCTCAAACTTTCCTGCAGTGCAAACCTAGCAATTAACTATGAACCAATGTAGGTAGTGCATGCATTTTATGTCATTTTTCACACCTTCATACCTCCCTAACACCCAACTATAGGTCGTACTGCTGAACAGCCTTATGTTACACACCATCTGTAGAATTACAACACAGAAATGACTACAAGAGGCCAGACATTACTCTCTGGAATGAGAGCTGAAGTATGGCCATGACTTCTAATGGCATTGTATGTAGCAGGGCATCCTCGTGGTGCAGTAAGGAACTAAAAATATTCCTTCATTTGCTGCATACAGACCACTAGGAGTGCCTTCTTGGATATCCCTAAGAGCTTCCCCAGTATAAGGTCAATGCCTGGTACTGTCTTACCAGGGCTGTCACTGACAGTACTGACATACCCCACACAGGTGAGAATTGTAGGTACAACTACATTGACCAAAGACAATGCCATTCTAACCTTTTGAGCTAATGGAAAGAAGAGGTCACAGTAAGGGAATCTGATATGTACTGTATGTATATGTCCACTCTATAGGGATAACTGGTTTACTGACATTTAATTCCTGGGAAAGTCCAACTGGGTAGTTATCCATTTTCCTTGGAGGCCTGGGGAAAAAGCTTCAAAGTATTACAAAAACATTTTAAGAACAATAATTGTACGCTCTTCAAAAATAATACAAAGTCATTGACAGTTTAAATAATTATACCACATTATACATAATATGAAAGCATCTATTAAGAATAGATATGACTTATATAACAATGATTTAATATTTAGAGAAATTTTATCCAATTTAAAGTTAAATTAAAGGTAAGTTAGTATAATGCAAACAGGAATTGCAATATGGTCTTAGATAAAAAAAAAACAGGGTTATGGCATGTTTAGAGATAAAGTTGTGGAGAGAAACCGATTGAAATAAGGAAGTACAAGCAAGCAAAATCTGAGGGTAATGCTACTTAATGCTAGAAGCCTAAACCTCAAAATGCACTCACTCGAGGCACTCCCTAAAATAGAGAACATCGACATCTGTTCAGTGACAGAGACCTGGTTGAAGGCTCCAGAGAGCACCCCTGCATTACCAGGCTATAATTTGAACCACACCTTTCAGCCACCTAACCTGGACCAAAACACTAAAGGTGGAGGCGTGTCCATATTCATTAAGGATATCCACACCTCCAGGCTAGTTGCCCAGCATAATGCATCCAAGATTATCCAAATGCAACTAACTCTGGGCAAGAACCCAATCCAAATTATAGCTTGTTACAGATCCCCCACCATGCCCCAGGATTCCCACTCTTCATTTCTTGTTACACTGGAAAATATTAGGGTACAATCTAACACCCTAATAATGGGCGATTTAAACTACCCCACCATTAACTGGGAAAAATACTCATGTACCAACTCTTGTGCTCAAAGTTTTCTGGAATTCATAAATTCCAGCACCTTGGATCAACTTTTCCACACCCCCACCAGGGGCGGCAATATCCTAGAACTGGTCATTACCAACATGGGTAACCGGTGTTCCACACCAGAGGTCAATTCCTCTTTGGTCAGATCCGACCACAAGCTAATCATCCTAGACATTCACATCCCATACCCACCCCCCATTAGGGAAACCACCATTAAAAATTTCTCCAAAGCCAACTTCATGCTTCTTAACTCATTCACTCCAATGACGTTCAGGCAGTTTGCATTGTAACTTCCAATGGGTGGAGCCTAAGCCTTTTGACACAATCAAATTATGTCCTCACATTTCAAAGAAAGGTTCATATCACTGGAACCATAGGAGTTATGAAAAAAGTATAAATGGCAAACTCTTCAGCATAAACTGCTTTTACAATGGTAGCATTCTTTAGGTTCTAGGTTTTAAACCGAGTTTTATAAGTCACAGTAAACACAGTAACTGTTACATTTATAATATTTTATAAACAAATTACATTACCTAAGCAACCACTAAAGTTACACACATGCTGTTGGCAGAATTTTATTCATCTAGCTGAGAGCTTTCATATGAGGCTAAAAAGTTCTGTCTGTGTTACTTGGTTGTCAAGATATTTAGAACATTGTGAAAATTATATCAATATAAATTAATATCATAAATACAACAGTTAATATCTATTTATCTGCACTACACAGAGGTAAAAAATTAATGCAGTTGAGTTTGTCATTATGCAAGCTTTAAGTTGAAATCTTTTAAAACCTTGTACATAGCATGGTTTTGGAATTATTGATGCAAATATGAACAACCAATATTTGACGCCTAGAGGCATCAGTAGGAGTTAACTGCAGATGCATCTAGAGGTGTCACTCAGATGTAATGAGTTAAGACAGAAGTGGCAAACTTCATGACACCCATGCTGATGGACAATAGAGGTACGACTGCTGAATCCTATACAAATACACTTTATAAGCACTTACACGCATGCATGGATCATGCAATCCCTAACAGAAACAAGATGCTATCCTCAAAAAAAAAAAGGAACCAATCTGGTGGTCCCCAGCTATAAACAAACTCTACAACAGAAGAAAGAAACTGTTGCAAAAAAGAGTAAAATCCCATGATTGGAGGAACTCCATGGTCAGCCTCAGTAAGAAGTTGAGATCCCTCATAAAATCCTCCAAAGCTAGTTACGAAAACAAAATTGCCATTGATTCTAAAGAGAACCACAAAGCATTCTATAGCTATGTCAAGAATCTCAATGACAGCACTCAGATCTGCTCTGAGTTACAACACAATGGCACTAAATATACAGAACCAACTGATATTGCCAACATCCTGGAAGATAGTTTCAGTGCTTACTTTACCCCTCTCTCATCCCCTAAATGGCCCATCTCTATACCAGAAAAGTGCAGTGTTCCTGTAATCACGGCTGCACAGGTAAAAAATACACTCTCCAAAGCCAAGAACACAGCATCCATGGGACCTGACAACATCCCAGGCTGCGTTCTACATGAACTATAGAACGAACTGGCACCCCACCTAAGTACAATGTTCAATCATAGCATCCCCTCAGGCTTTGTGCCCATTGAATAGTGCACAGCAACAGTTATCACACTCCACAAAGTGGGAGCCACCACGGACCCCGGGAGCTACCGCCCCATTAGCCTGATGAGCCTGGTCTGCAAGGCTATGGATCGTATCATCATGGAACGTATAAACAATGACATTGGTAATCTCCAAACTCTGGACCCTACCCAGTTTGGGTTTGTAAAAGGCAGATCATGTCTTCTAAATCTAATAGGCTTCTTTAAAGCAGTCACAAAAGCTGTAAATGAGGGTAAGGTGATTCACACAGGCTATCTAGATCTCGCCAAGGCTTTCTACACCATCCCCCACTCTGGAATTATAGATAAACTCACTAAACTAGGTATAAATCCTTATGCACAAGATGGGTTGCCAACTGGATCACTGACAGAATCCACACTGTGAAAGTAGCAGACGCTAAATCCAACTTCAGACCAGTGACAAGTGGAGTACCATAGGGTTCAGTCCTGGGTCCTCTCCTGTTTGGTATCACAGATGACTGCAAACTAGGAGCCATAATCAAAACTCCTAAAGATGTGGACATCCTACAAAAGGGCCTCACTGAGACAGATGCCTGGTGTCAAAGCCATGCCTGAAGCTCAATGCCAAAAAGTGCAGTCATCCCTTTTGGTAAAAACTCTGTACCCATGAGCTACCACATAGGCAGTTGTCTACTTAACACAGAAAGTGTGATAAGAGACCTTGGGACATGGGTCGACAGTAGTCTCTCCTTTGATAATCAGATCATCACAGTAGTCAGGAAATCCTTCTACGTGGCACACCTCATCACAAAAGGTTTCTCATCCAGGAAAAAAAGAGGTCATTGTTCCCCTCTATTCATCACTCATTAGACCCATTATAGAGTCCAACACCCCTTTTGGTATGTACCTCACAAGACATCTACAACTGGAAAGGCCACAGAAATACCTTACAAAGAGGATTACTGGCCTCAAACAGATGCCCTACACAGACTGTCTCAAAAATCTCCAGCTTTACTCTGTTGCATATAGCCTACTCAGAGGAGATCTTTGCCTAACATACAAGGCTATGTCAAAGGCAGAGCTGTTGGACATGCTCCACTTAAAGAAATCCAAATTCCTCCGAGCTGCACGCTCTAGGGACCTAAGCCTTTTCACCACAATAAACAGAACATGTTGGAGGGATAGATTCCTGTCCCAGAGGCTTCCCATACTCTGTTACAAACTACCTATCATTATCAAACAAAGCTACTCATTAGCACTCTTCAAGAAAAATCTTGATGATTGGATGGGAGATAGGAAATTCACCCCGGGGATCACTTCTGTGGCTCTGCTTGACATGGACACAGAAAAATAATTTTCTTGGGTGACAAAAGCCAGGGTACCATTTGGCTAGGCTTATATAGGCCCTAGGGCCAATAGCCTAGTACCTACCTATGAACCTATGAAGTGGAGAATGGAGAGAAAGGAGGTTTAAGGTATGAAAAGATACTTGCTCCTATTTAGGGATATAGTTTATCCTGGGGTTAAGTAAGATTAGATTAATATTTTGGCTAAGAAGTCTTTCAGAGTGTTTTTATAGGACTGGAAGTTGGATATTGTCATAATGATACAGACCATGCCCAGCGGATTTCATCTATTTGTGTACAAAGAGGATATTTGGTCATTTGATCATAATGATCCATTGAGAACATAGATGTATAGAATGGTATTTAGTACTGAACAAGCAGATGGATGGTGGATAATTTTATAGGTAGCAAGAAGCTGTCTATATGCTAGCTGATGGAGAAGTTCTAACCAAGTTGTGATTTTTAGTGCTATACAGAAGTGGGTTCTCAAAGGAATATTTGCTGAACATTTAGCCACATTATTATAGTTTTGCTCAACTTTTGATTTTTGTGATGCATGGAGGTTATTAAGGATGTGAGCTCCACAAAGTAGTGAGGGGACGAGGTAAGTAGTAGAAAGTGTTGTTTTAGTTGCATTGCTGAGAATGTTTTTGGCTATATACAGCATCCCTATTTTTTGGTGAAGATTTTTTATGAAATTTTGTATAAGCAGGTCAAGTTTAAGATTAACATCCACTATCATCCTTAATAATTTGATATCATAAGTGACTTCAATGGTTGTACTATTATGAAAGAGGATTTAAAATTTTGCTTTTGATGGTAAGGGATTTGTGGAAAAAATAAGTATTTTTTTTGGGGGGGGTATGAGTTGTATTTTACAAAGCAATGTTTCAGTGGCTATTAAATTTTCCTCAGTAACTTTTTGGAAATATGCTAGGTTGTCAGATGTGCATATGAATCTGGAATCATCTGTGTATTGTATTAGGGAGGCCTGTTGTGTGGATGTATGGAGGGTGTTGGTGAGAAACTTAAAGAGGAGGGTAACAAGGACAGAGCCTTGTGGTACACCAGTGGTGACTGTATGGTATGGAGAGACAGTAGAGTGCCATTTTACTGATCTATACATATTGGACAGGTAGCTTCAGAGCCATAGAGGCATGGGTTGAGATAGACTTAATGAGGACATCTGAAGTAGAAGTTTGCTGTGACAAACTAGAAATAAGGAGGAGACTAATTTGCCTTTATATTTATCAACAGTGTCTATAAAGTTTAGACGTGCAATGTTAGTACTATGAGAACTATGAAAGCTGTGTTGCATGAAGAATAGGAGTTCTTCCTGTAGCAGATAGTTGAATACATTTTTCACGTATTTCTGAGAGGGGGATATGACTACTATAGGTCTAAAGTTAGAGATGTCTTTTCAATTTCCTCCTTTGTGTAAAGAGATAATGGGTGACTTTTCAGAGCAAGGGAATGTGGGATTCCTAAATTGTCCTACTTATAAGGATTAAGACACTGTAGACAATGCTATTGGCTACTATTTTATGATACTCACTAGGAAGGTCACCAGCTGAAGCCAAGCACTGTTTTGACTTTGTTTAAGAACAGTTTTGTATAGGATATGAACACAAGCTTGAAGGTAAAAGTAGATGTGGTGAATGTGGGTGTTGGTCAGGACTGGGATTAGATATTTTGGAATCCTTGGTTAAGGATGCTATACTATCCATAAATAACAGTTGTATTGATTTGCAGTTTAGAGAGAAGAGTTATTGGGAGAGGGGTTATGGTTGAAGTTTGACATGGGATGGCTGACCAGAATTGTTTAGAGTTGTGTTTACTATTGTTCTGAAGTTGTTATATTATTTTTTTTTGTCTTCCTTTATTTGTTCTTTAGTACAGTTGTGGATCATTGGAACAAAAATTGATAACACATTTATTCTTAATGAAATGTTGCTTAATCAATATATAATTTAGACATTAGGCAACAAATATATATATATATATATATACTTTTAGCAACTGACTTTCGTGTGTGATTGAAATCACAGGTGGTTCAGCCCAGATAATTTCTGTCAGTATATTTCATAATTATACCAATTTTATGAGTAAAACTCAATTTTAATATTCTCAGCATTCAAAATAATTTAGTATTATGTGTGGTTACTCCATGGTTATCAAAATTTACAGTAAATGCCAATGTCTACAATCTTATTTTGTAGAATTGAAAAATACCTTTCTTAGATCACAGCATAAGATATTGTAAAATATAGAATACAGATGTTATTCAATTTGTCTTCTTCATATGGCAAGAGCCACAGTGAAGAGATACTCCTAGTAAAGGGTCTCTGAAATCTTTCACATTTTTTAATTTTCATTTTAGAGGACATGCAAAAGCAATTGATGAAGTTTGAAATAATAAGGAGGGACTGAATTTGGATGACCTTCATATTAACAGAGATGTGAAAAAAGGCAGCTTTGGAACAAAAATAGACACAGAAAATTATAAACATTTTCATTGCAGCATGTTAGAGAAAAGAATAAAGTTTATATTTCACACATTCTTTTTGACATCAGTAAACCTTTTCTGTTCTAGGTGTCTATAGTTAGAAATGTTTCTAATATATTTAAAATAACCCAAGAAAAAATGTCAGATTTATTTTTACTAAATGTTAAAAGACGGTTTTCTGCTTTGCTGCCATTTAGCTTTCTTCTTCTCTTTAACATTCTAGAATGAAAATGTATATATTTTTCTATGAATATTTTTATTTCAAAGCTGCCCATTTTTTATTCACATCTATATTAATGTAAAGGCCTTCCTAATTCAGTTCCTCCATTTTCTTTCAAATTGCTTCTGCATGCAGTCTAAAATGAAAATTAAAAACTTGAAAGATTTTAGTGACTGTTTTCTTGGAGGATCAGTTCACTGTGGCCCTTACCATATGAATAAAATCTATATTCTATACTTTACAATCTCTTATGATGTGGTCTAAAAAAAGTGTTTTTCTTTTTTTTTTGCCTGTGAAATGAGAGATTGACTTTTACTTTACATTTTGTTAATCATAATAGTAAATTAGTAAATTATTTCGCCAGATGAGAACATTAAAATAGAGTTTTCTATATAAGGTTGCTAGAATTTTTAAATATACTGACAAGAAAATTGGATTTGGGCTGAACCAATTATGAGTTAAATCACACAGTCAGTTGATAAAAGCAATTGTTTTTCTGCCAAATTGCTGAATTATATATTGACTAATCAACATTTCATTAAGAATAAAATAAAATATCAATTTTTCATGAGAGATTTACTAGTACCATAATCTATGTGATTCAGAAACATGCTGAACATGATTGCAGATTGCCTCCTGCAGTGGGAAAGATGAGGTCAAGAGCTCATCAGAAATTGACAAAGTAAGAAGCTGGTGATCAAGCCACAACTAATTACTATTGGCACTGTTGCCCAGAACAAGGCGTGCAGTGTGGGAGAGAAAGGCACCGTAGTGGCTAAGGAGGAAAATGAAAATATGCCAAACTTAGAGAATGACCTACCTCGGTATGTGCTCATGCACTAAGAAACAATAATATGAGAAAAATGCACACTAAAATGAAAAAATGCCAAACTTAGAGAATGACCTACCTCAGTATGTGCTCATGCACTAAGAAACAATAATATGAGAAAAATGCACACTAAAATGAAAAATGCCAAACTTAGAGAATGCACCTACCTCGGTATGTACTCATGCACTAAAAAAATAATAATACAACAAAAACGCACACTAAATGGAAAAATGCCAAACTTAGAGAATGACCTACCTCGGTATGTGTTCATGCACTAAAAAACAATAATATGAGAAAAAAGCACACTAAAATGAAAAAATGCCAAACTTAGGGAACACACCAACCTTGGTATGTCCTCATGCACTAAGAAACAATAATATGAGAAAAATGCACACTAAAATGAAAAAATGCCAAACATAGAGAATGCACCTACCTCGGTATGTGCTCATGCACTAAGAAACAATAATATAACAAAAATGCCCACTAAAATGAAAACATGCCAAACTTAGAGAATGCACCTACCTCGGTATGTGCTCATGCACTAAGAAACAATAATATGAGAAAAATGCACACTAAAATGAAAAAAATGCCAAACTTAGAGAACACACCTACCTCGGTATGTGCTCATGCACTAAAGAAACAATAATATAACAAGAATGCACACTAAAATGAAAACATGCCAAACTTAGAGAACACACCTACCTTGGAATGTGCTCATGCATTAAAGAAACAATAATATGAGAAAAATGCACACTAAAATGAAAAAATGCCAAACTTAGAGAATGCACCTACCTTGGTATGTGCTCATGCACTAAGAAACAATAATATGAGAAAAATGCACACTAAAATAAAAAATGCCAAACTTAGAGAGCATACCTACCTCGTATGTGCTCATGCATTAAAGAAACAATAATATGAGAAAAATGCACACAAAAATGAAACCATGCCAAACTTAGAGAATGCACCTACCTTGGTATATGCTCATGCACTAAGAAACAATAATATGAGAAAAATGCACACTAAAATGAAAAAATGCCAAACTTAGAGAATGCACCTACCTCGGTATGTGCTCATGCACTAAAGAAACAATAATATAACAAGAATGCACACTAAAATGAAAACATGCCAAACTTAGAGAACACACCTACCTTGGAATGTGCTCTTGCATTAAAAAAACAATAATAAGAGAAAAATGCACACTAAAATGAAAAAATGCCAAACTTAGAAAGCCCAATACTTATGAACAACACCG